>NC_043010.1:66145021-66230021 GCF_006345805.1 Octopus sinensis
GAAGGATTAGTTACTATCAGTTAGTATTAAAAAGAATTTTTTAAAATCTTTTTTAACGTACTGTGAAATTACTGCAAGGTGTCGCAGGAGGAAGTCTGTGACCATTGGAATAATCTGCTTAGTAAGATCTATAATCCCAGCTTCTAAAATGTATAGGATGCCGTGGAGTGCATGTGTCTTACTCGGTAGATGAGTACTCTTCAGGCCAGCATCAAGCATTTTAAACAGTCTGTCAGCTGCTTGGCATTCCTGCAAACAGTAGAAAGGAAGATAGATAAGAACAAGTGCAAGCTAAAACAGAAAAGGCAACCAAACATCTAACTCTTTAGAAATTCACCTCTTGACATACACATTTTCTTTTTTTCAATTTCCATAAAAAATATATCTAGCGTCCATTTTATTCAAGTAGGTCTTAGGCTTTCAGTGGTCTAAGGACCTTGTAACGAGCGAATGCTTTCATAGAGAAAAAGAGAAAAGAGAAGAAAGGAAAGAGAATCTGTATATAAGGAAGAATAAGTACATAAATTATTATTTTGGATTATCATCATCATCATCATCGTTCAACGTCCGTTTTCCATGCTGGCATGGGTTGGACGGTTTGACTGGGGTACAGTGCAGCCTTTGACTGAAGTGCAAAGAGAAAGGCGACTTCAACAACAACTGAAGCTGATATCAGACAAGTGATTGGGGGGGGGGGTGCAAGAGAAAGACAAATTTTTAAAAAATAAATAAAATTTCAAAATTAAAAAAAAATTTTTTTTTTAAATTAAAAGTCAAAGAAAACAAGTGAAGAAAGAAATGAACGTACAACTCCGACAAGACCGGCAGATTTGCAAATACCAACATTCAAGTATTGCAATACCAGTTCATCTTCTGCAGGGTGCACCTTCTGCACGTCTAATAGAGTTTCCAACATCCATTCAAACTGGAAGCGTTCAGTGAAGAGATCAGACAAACATACAATCTGTTGGCAGAAAAATGAGAAGACATGGAATAGAGGGACAATAATTCATTCTACAATAGGCACAAGGCCTGACATTTTAGGGGAAGGATTTAGTCGATTACATTGGCCCCAGTATTCAACTGGTACTTATTTTATTCACTAAAAGGATGCATGATAAAGTGGGATGGAAGCACTCCGTCGGTTTCGACGACGAGGGTTCCGGTTGATCCGAATCAATGGAACAGCCTGCTCGTGAAATTAACGTGTAAGTGGCTGAGCACTCCACAGACACGTGTACCCTTAACGTAGTTCTCGGGGATATTCAGCGTGACACAGAGAGTGACAAGGCCGGCCCTTTGAAATACAGGTACAACAGAAACAGGAAGTAAGAGTGAGAGAAAGTTGTGGTGAAAGAGTACAGCAGAGATCACCACCATCCCCTGCCGGAGCCTCGTGGTGCTTTAGGTGTTTTTTCGCTCAATGAACACTCACAACGCCCGGTCTGGGAATCGAAACCGCGATCCTATGACTGCGAGTCCGCTGCCCTAACCACTGGGCCATTGCGCCTCCACGCATGATAAAGTAGACCTCAGCAGAATAATAACAATTGTAACTGTTTTCACTACAAGTTCAAGGCCTTTCATTTTGGGGGAGGGTCTTAGTGGATTACAGGGGAAATCCCAATGCTCAACTGGTACTTGTTTTATCAACTCTGAAAGGATTAACCCTTTCGTTACCAACCTGGCTGCAGCTGGCCAAAAAATTTTGGGGCTCAAACGACTAACCCTGCCTAAGCCAGCCAAGTGAACCCATTGATATTTAAATGTGAATTTCAGTACAAATCTTGTTAGTAAATTCGTGAAAACACTTCATTTCACTTTGTAAATAGTTGAGTCACAGTATCTGACACTGGTGTGTTTACGTCCCCCGTAACTTAGCGGTTCGGCAAAAGAGACCGATAGAATAAGTACTAGGCTTCCAAAGAATAAGTCCTGGGGGTCGATTTGCTCGACTAAATGCAGTGCTCCAGCATGGCCGCACTCAAATGACTGAAACGTGTAAAAGAGTAAAAGAGTTAGCATTTTGGAGGAAGAGGGGATGGGTGGCGAGTGGCAGAAGAAGAAGAATGTGAGTTCTAGAGCAGGTGGTGGTGGTGGTGGTGGTGGTGGTGGTGTTGGCGGAGCGTGTGAATATAAACAATACTTACTGATTTGACCACAGCATTGACCAACATCGGAGGAGGCTTTGGTTTTGCAGTTGGAGAAAGCCACTGACCATAGAGCTCCAACAAAAACTGAAGGCAGGAATGGATGTCAAGGCCACTGACTGAAATTGACCTTTCCCGGCCTCCGTCTGTCGTCGATGGTGTCTGCTTCTTACGTTGGATAGGCGGACTCTCCATAGACTCCGGACTGTCCGATTCGGACAGACTCATCTCTAGCATTCCCACTATGGTCCATATTGAATCGATGGAGATCTGGTTTTGTGAACAGGAAAGAAACGTGACAGGAATCGTTTATAACAAAAGTAAAAGTTAAAAAAAAAAAAATTAAATTAAAAGATAAAAATGTAAAAGAGCTCAAGAGAGGGAGAGAGTGGTATGGAAACTAAACAAAAGGGTAAGGGATGTGTGTGAAGAGACAGAGAGAGAAAGAGAAGAGAGAGGGAAAGACGGAGAGAGAGAAAAGAGAAGAATTAAAAATTAAAGGAGGGAAATGTATAGGAAAAGAAAGTGAAAAAATACATATATACATATATATATATATATATATATATACCAATTAAGGACTGAACACGAAAAGTGGACAGTCAACATGCTAGATATAGACGTCAAATTGCCATTCTCCACAAAAGATTTGAGAACATAATCTTTTGTGGAGAATGGCGATTTGACGTCTATATCTAGCATGTTGACTGTCCACTTTTCATGTTCAGTCCTTAATTGGTATATATAAATATTTTAATCTTCGGATTCTTTTTTAATATGCTGGACCACTGGTTTTAATTGATAAAGGATTTCTACCCTTAATTAATTTTATATATATATATATATATATATATATATATAGAGAGAGAGAGAGAGAGAGAGAGGTGGCAAGTCATACAAAAGGAGAGAGAAAGAAAGAGAAAAGGAAAAACAAAGAGGCAGAAACTAACAGAACGTGTGTGTTTTGCTGTAGTACTGACCTGGCCAAGCATCAGTTCTTCTTCTCCGATTTCTCTCTCAAGATTTACCTCAAGCATCTGAAGGAAGGATGAATCAGGGTGGCCATTTCTGGAACTGGAATTACTGCTCACAGGACTAGAGGGCAAAAAAAAAAAAAGATAATGTAGGTGCAGGTGTGGTTGCGTGGTAAGAAGACGTTTGCTTCCCAACCACATGATTGAGGGTTCAGTCCCACTATGTGTGTGTGTGTGACACCTTGGGCAAGTGCCTTCTACTATAGCCCCATGCCAACCAAAGCTTTGTGAGTGGATTTGGTAGACAAAAACTGAAAGAAGCCTCTCTGTGTGTTTGTGTCTGTTTATCCCCCATCACCACTTGCCAACAGATGTTGGTATGTTTAAATCTCTGTTACTTAGCAGTTCGGCAAAAGACACCAATAGAATAAGTACTAGAGTTGATTCATTCGACTAAAAATGCTTCACGCTGGAGCCCCAGCATGGCCACAGTCCAAGTGAGTCATTGGTAATGGCTGTTAGAGCAAAAGGCCTCCCAGCAATCTATAGGCACCAGGTTAGTAGTAAGTGACACCTAGCTACATCATCATCATCATCAACCAGCATGGGTAACATCATGCTTGCATGGATCAGATGAGACTTCGCTGAGACAACCTTTTCTACAGCCAGATGCCTTCCTGACACCAAAACCTCGCTTGAGTCTAAGCAAAGAAATAATCCTTTGGTTTACTGAACAACAAGCTTTCACAGAGGATTGCGAATAACACTGTTGGAGCGAACAGTGAAAATTTTAGAAAATTACTATTTTTAAATTTCACAACGTGAGATATTCAGCAACAGTACTTTGTAGTAAAGATTGTTTGCCAACATAACATGGTAGTCCTGGTTTAGGACTAAGCCCCAGGAGACATTGTCTCCAGCTGGCTATACAACACAATCTATGTCCTTATATTTGCAAACAAGGGAATCTAGCAACCCCGCTCAGCTCAAAACAATATCTGTGTATCACTATTTCCAGGTTATTTCCCTTCATCAGCACGGAATAATTGCTCGGCTAGAGGTGGTGCTGCCGAATTCTCGTTTGAAATATATAGTTTTCAAAGTGACAACTAGTCAACTGATCTATAAATTAGAAAATTACTATTTTTAAATCTCACAATGAGAGATATTCAGCAACAGTACTTTGGAGTAAAGATTGTTTGCCAACTTAACATGGCAGTCCTGTAATTTAGCCCCAGGAGACATTGTCTCCAGCTGGCTATACAACATGATCTGTGTCCCTTGTTCGAAAATATAAAGACACAGATCGTGTCGTACAGCCAGCTGGAGACGATGTCTCCTGGGAGTGAATTACAGTAACATTAGTCCAAAACCAGGACTGCCATATTATGTTGGCAAACAATCTTTACTAGTGAAAATGTTGTTCACAAGCAGTGCACACATATCAAGATAAGTAAGAATATATATTTCTTTACTGCCCATAAGGGGCTAAACACAGAGGAGACAAACAAGGACAGACAAACGGATTAAGTCGATTACATCGACCCAGTGCGTAACTGGTACTTAATTTATCGACCTCGGAAGGATGAAAAGCAAAGTCGACCTCGGCGGAATTTGAACTCGGAACGTAACAGCAGACGAAATACGGCAACGCATTTCGCCCGGCGTGCTAACTTTTCTGCCAGCTCGCCGCCTTCATAAGTAAGAATATAGAGTCAGCCACACACAAAATTTGGTTAAAAAATAAAAGAATTCTCTCTTACTTTGAGCTGCATATACGCTGTATGTGTTGTTCAATGAAGCCACGGAGTGTGGCAAGCTTCTTCCCACATCTGAAATGAGATTGGTTTTATATAAAAGTTTTAAAAGGTTTGATTGTGGAGAACTGGGACACGAAATGTAAACATTAATAAACCTTTCTACTATAAGCACAAGGCCTGGAATTTGGTGGGAGGGGACTAGTCGATTACTTTGATCCCTGTGCTCAACTGGTACTTAATTTATAGACCCCAAAAGGATGAAAAGTAGAGCTGGTTTCAGCTGGGTTGGTATCAAAAGGGTTAAGAATTGTTTCTCTATATATTTTAACCCTTTTGTTACCATATTTCTGTTGAAATGCTCTGTGTTTCTTTCACTTAATTTTAAATATAACAAAGAATTAAGTAAAATGTTTACATCTCTGTTACTTAGCAGTTCGGCAAAAGACACCAATAGAATAAGTACTAGAGTTGATTTATTCGACTAAAAATGCTTCACGCTGGAGCCCCAGCATGGCCACAGTCCAAGTGAGTCATTGGTAATGGCTGTTAGAGCAAAAGGCCTCCCAGCAATCTATAGGCACCAGGTTAGTAGTAAGTGACACCTAGCTACATCATCATCATCATCAACCAGCATGGGTAACATCAATTTAATATCTACTTTTCCATGCTTGCATGGATCAGATGAGACTTCGCTTAGTTATCATTAAGCTAGTGTTAGGAACATAAATTGCGACTAAAGTTTGGTGGAAGATTTTAATTCAAAACTTATGAAGACAAGACATTTGTACTCAGAGCCAGAGGCGGTTTCAGCTGGGTTGGTAACGAAAAGGTTAAGAATTGTTTCTCTATTATATATTTTAACCCTTTCATTACTGTATTTATTTTGAGATGCTCTGTGTTTCTTTCAATTAATTTTAAATATAACAAAGAATTTAGTAAAGTAACTTGGTTATCATTAAGCTAGTGTTAGGGACATAAATTGTGACTTAGGTTTGGTGGAAGATTTTAATTCAAAACTTATGCAAACAAGACATTTGTACTCAGAGCCAGGTTGGTAACGAAAGGATTAAGGGACTTGTCAATTGTCAACTGGGGGCTTCATGTGGCACCAGCACCACTGCTTTTTATGTGCCAAGAAAAGAACATAGGTATAAAATTAAAAAAGAAAACAAGGAAAACTTTTCAAAACAATAAATAATAATAATTATTATTATTCAACACTTACTTTGTATGGAGAAATGCTAAAGGTTTATCCCGTGGGGCCATTTCATAGCGACTGTTAGAAGGATTGCCAGGAGAAGGTGTCAACATAGATTGTACTAATAAGGATGTTATAGCTTTCACAGCCAAAACCATTGCTTGCGATCTTTCCATTTCTTCCTGAAATGAAAAAGAGAAAGATAAATAATAAACATGAACCAGCTTTTTGATAGTCTTAAATATAAAAAGATGGGTGGTTTGGCATTAGCAATAGAGCATCAGATAAAATGTAGTAGTAGTAGTAGTACAGCAGTAGTAGTAGCTAGCAGCAGCAGTAGTAGTAGTAGTATAGTAGTAGTAGTAGTAGTAGTAGTAGTAGTAGTAGTAGTAGCAGCAGCAGCAGCAGCTATAATAATGGCAATTTCAAATTATGGTGCAAGGCCAGCAATTTCAGGTCGAGGGTAGGTCGAACCCAATACACAACTGGTACTTATGTTATAGACCCCGAAAGGATGAAAGGCAAGTTCAACCTCAGTGCTATTTGAACTCAGAACACAAAGACAGATGAAATGCCATTCAGCATTTTGTCCAGCATCCTAATGATTCTGCCAGCACACCACTTTAAAACTGTTATAATCATATTATCATTGGTAATAGTAACAGCAGTAATGGCAGTAGTACTCAATACTCTGGCTGTGATGCTTAAAATACTAAACGACCCTCGAATTTTAAATTCAAAATGTTCAGTTTTCTTTTACATTTAACCTTTCGGCATTTAAACTGGCTTTATCCAGTCTCTCACACCTACCCTACAATGTCATGCTAAAAGTAAATAATCCCATAATCGAAATCTCAAAGCTATGAGACAATGCATGATTAAGTGAAAACAAGATGAACAAAAGCACTCAGAGGACACAAACCTCCGCCAAGGCAACACCGACGTCCTCTCAACGATTAGCCAGAGAGGATTTTTAAAATGAGAATATCTGAAATAAACTCGACTGCTCTCACAAATGGGAATACTAAAAATGAAACCAACTGCTCTCAAAAATTAAGTAACAAAAAAAATAGCAGGAAAAATAATCCAGAATCCTCATCCAGTACCGGATCGATCCCAAAATCTAATCAGTTTGTGCCAGTCACAAGGCCAAACATCTCTGAAAGTTTCATCCGAATCCATTCAGGGCTTCTTGAGATATCTTGTCCACAGACCAACAAACAAACATGATTAAAAACAATACCTCTGCCTTCGCTAAGGCGGAGGTAATAAATAAGTATTACACTTGAAAAAAAACTCATCTGAATGCTAAAGGGTTTAACAAGTCAAAAATTCTTGGAGACATATTAAAAAAAAAAAAAGGACCCACCTCAGGAGAAAGATGTTCCTCTTCCATGGAGGGTGCAGAACTAACCACACCCAACAAACTCATCCAGGTTTCTTCAAACTGTTGTCGACTAATCCAACCTATAAGAGACGAAGAGTATTCATCAAAAACACAAACAGCAAAATACCAGCTTGCCACCTTAATAATAATAATAATAATAATAAAACAATTCCTGTTGTCATAGGTGCCCTAGAAATGGTAGCAAAAGGGGCTGATTCCTGCCTAGCTCGGATACCAAGAAACCCCAAAATGGCAGAAATTCAAAAGATAGTGCACATGGGAACTGCCCATATCCTACGTAAAATACTGTCTATGTAATCTCAAATTTTAAAACAAACATAATTTTCTTATGGTTTCTTAACCCTTTCGTTACTATATTTCTGACCAAAATACACCCCTTATGTGTTTCAATTAATTTCTAACATAATCATAAATTTAGTCTGGTTTCATTAAACAACTATAACTTTTTTATTTATCAATATATTAACGTGAATTTTGGAAGATAATTTAATGAAATGTTCTCAACCAATTCTATACTATAATTTTTGTCACAAAGTGACTCTAATTGCAGGTAGATACAGGTAAATTCAACAACATATAAAATTATTAAAATTTTGTTCAAACATCACTATAGAAAATGGGTTATTAGCTAATATTCAATTAGGTATACAACAAAATTTTATGATAGAATTTGTTATTCTGGGTAACTTTCTGATACCCATAATAATATTTATGGCAAAATAGTCTTAATTTCATTTAAGGTTATGGGAAACCACTAACTATCCTTTCTTTCATTTTGTTTACATTTAGCATAACGGTTCGTTTCCGCCGTAATGATTTCAAATAGGCTCATTCGAAAAAGTAAAAAGAAATAGTCTAAAGCTTTACTCTTTTGGGAAAGTCTGTGGCTTGGTCCAGTTTCTTCAGAAAAATCACCGAAAGAAACAGTTTTTAAATTTTCACTCCATTCAGGTGCCAATTCATTTTCTTTATTGCTGTCGGAGCTCTCGGATTCACTGTTTTCATTTTTGGAAAATGAAACATCAGATTCATTATCAAATACCACATGCTTTTTTTTTCCAGTCATAGAGTTAGATTTATGAAGGTCTTCAGAAGAAAATCCTTCGAATTCTGACTTGCTGCTTGATATAATGAAATTCGTATCCATTTTTTGTCAGAATTACAAATTTTGAAAACACAATAGGAACAAATTTCGGAAAAAAATCTCCCAAAATTCACGGAATTAAAATTACACTTCGATTTTTGTACAAAACTGTAGTTGAACTCTTTACAAAGTATAATACGTATTTTCACGAATGTACTAAAGAGATTTGCTCTGATATTCTCATTTAAATATGAATAGGTAAATTCGGGCGGTTTTGGGCAGTTTGGTCACATTAACCAAAATTTTTTTCGGGCGGTTTGGTAACGGAAGGGTTAAACATTCTCTAGAACAGCACTATGTACAAAACCAAATATATGGCACCCTAGGCATAACACCAACAGGAACTTCTAACTTGTTGTCTCTTGAGGTCTCTGGGTGAGACTTGGAGCCAACTTGTACAAATGCAAAGCAAAAGTCAAAGATAAAATAATAATAATAATAATAATATGTTAACAAACCTAAAGAATTGACTCTGAAGACAAACTCTTTCAGGACTTCCTTGTCCAGCAGATAGTCTAACGGTAATGGAGGTAACTTGGTCCGCATCTCCCCACTTGGTGAGGGCATCCAGCCCATCTTCCAGACAAGGGGTGGTGTTCGAGCATAACTGTTCAACAAAGGTAGCCGGGCAAGACCTGACAAAGTTTGTAGGGTTCACAAAGAATTGAAAAGAAAAAGTGGAAATGAATAAGAAACAGTTTGGCACCCAGAATGGTAATCTAAAGAAAAACACAGAAGAGAGGAAAAAACATCATTGTCATCATCATCATTGTTATTATTAATATTATTATTGTGAAAATCAAATCAAATCAAATCAAAATAGATGAACATCAACGGAATTTGTATCTTTGTGGTACCAGTGCCGGTGGCACACAAGAAAACCATCCGAACGTGGCCGTAGCCAGTACCGCATCGACTGGCCTCCGTGCTGTGGGCACGTAACAAACACCATCCGATCGTGGCCGTTCGCCAGCCTCATCTGGCACCTGTGTCGGTGGCACATAAAAACACCATCCGAGCGTGGCCGTCTGCCAGCCTCGTCTGGCACCTGTGTCGGTGGCACATAAAATCACCCACTACACTCTCGGAGTGGTTGGCATTAGGAAGGGCATCCAGCTGTAGAAACACTGCCAGATCTGACTGGCCTGGTGCAGCCTTCGGGCTCCCCAGACCCCAGTTGAACCGTCTAACCCATGCTAGCATGGAAAGCGGACGTTAAATGATGATGATGATGATGAAAGTATGTGAAGCAGGATTAAAGGATTAACTGAGAGAATTACAAGTTGTTTCAGATGATCACACAAGATGCATACACAATGTGCACAAAGTTAGATTAGTTTAGAGATTTGAAGAGAAGAATTTAAGAGACAGAGAGATAGATACATCATCATCACCGTTTAACGTCCGCTTTCCATGCTAGCATGGGTTGGACGATTTTGACTGAGGGCTGGCGAACCAGATGGCTGCACCAGGCTCCAATCTTGATCTGGCAGAGTTTCTACAGCTGGATGCCCTTCCTAACACCAACCACTCCGAGAGTGTAGTGGGTGCTTTTACATGCCACTAGCACGGGGGCCGGTAAGGCAATACTGGCAACGACCTTGCTTGAATCTTTTTATACATGCCACCACGCTCGCATGGTGCCTTTCATGTGCCACCGGCACGGAAGCCAGTTAGCCGCTCTGGCAACGATCACGTTCAGATGGTGCTCTTAGCACCCTACTAATATGGGGCTCGAGTGCCAGTAAGGTGATGCTGGTAACGATCACACTCGAATGATGCTTTTTACGTGCTACTGGCATGGAAGGCGATTAGCCGCTCTGTCAATGATCACACTCGTATGGTGCTCTTTGCACCTTGCTAGCACGGATGCCAGTCATCGAATTGGTCATAGAAGGAAAAAGAAAGGCAGAGAGTTGGATAGAAAAAAAGAGAAATGCTGAGAAAGATGAAAAGAGAAACGAGAGAGAGAGAGAGAGAGAGGAAGATAGAGAAACAGATAAAGAAGAGAGAGAGAAAGGAATCTAGAGATAAAGTGGGGAGAAGGGTGAAAAGTGGGAGTGAGAGAGAGAGGAGAGTGAGATAATGTTAAAGGGAAGGAAAGAAAAAAAGAAAGACAGAGTAATGAGAGAGAAAGAGAGAAAAATCTGTACGTTACCAACGATGATTTTACGAATGGGAGCAATCAAAAAGAGTGGCAGATGTTGATCCATTTGGCAACTGAGGCTGAGATGAGAGCGCAGACAATGCACCAGTTCAGATATATGATCACAGGACACAACCACGTGGTGGTAATCTAGGGAAAGACAACAAAGTGGAAGAGAGAGAGAATAAGGATAATACATGTCGAAATATGTAAAAATTGAGTTATTCTTAATCACATTATAATTAACTAATTAACCTCATCTTTAAAGATGAAATACGTTTTTTTTTACAATGTAGGAGTGGCCGTGTGGTAAGTAGCTTGCTTATGAACCACATAGTTCTGGGTTCAGTCCCACTGCATGGCAACTTGGGCAAGTGTCTTGTACCAAGTGCCTTGAGCCAACAAAAGCCTTGTGAATGGATTTGGTAGATGGAAACTGAGAGAAGCCTATCGTATATATGTGTGTGTGTGTTTATGTTTGTGTGTCTGTATTTGTCCCCCCAACATTGCTTGACAACCGATGCTGATGTATTTACGTCCCTGTAACTTAGTGGTTTGGCAAAAGAGACTGATAGAATAAGTACTAGGCTTACAAAGACTAAATTCTGGGGGTCGATTGTTCGACTAAAGGCAGTGCTCCAGCATGGCCACAGTCAAATGACTGACACAAGTAAAAGTCTAAAAGACATCATGCCGGGTGAAATGCTTAGCAGTATTTCGTCTGCTGTTACGTTCTGAGTTCAACTTTCCCTTTCATCTTTGCAGGGTCGCTCAAACAAGTACCAGTTATGCACTGGGGAAATGTAATCAACTTAATCCCTTTGTCTGTCCTTCTTTGTCCCCTCTATGTTTAGCTTCCGGTGGGCAATAAAGAAATAAATATCTATATCTACAAAACATTTCAATCTCCGATCATCATCAGGTATTTTATTCCAAGATGTCTTCACACATGTCAAATGTCTGAACCAGCACAGTCTTCTGCTGTCCACACTACAGACGATTTCTCTACTGCCTTTATTTTCTTCTCCCAGCTCATCTATGTTCCACCATCCATACATGCTGACATTACTCATCTAACAGAACAATGCTTGCATCATCTATTATATAAAATCCGTTCTGTCTGTCTGTGTGTGTGTGTCTTCTAGGATCTCGGGCATCCTCCATCTGACTGTGCTCAAATTTGATATGTAGATACTGATGGTATCAGGTCGTGTATAAGTCTTGAAAAAATTACAAAAATCGATTCCAGGTGAGAATGCAATCGATAAAGCCATGGGAACATGCATTTGTAAGCACAAGTACATCAGCTGTTGCAATCGATACTAGGCATACGTGAGAAAAATGCATGTGCAGTTTGCGCAAAAAAAGCTAGTATATTTAAGAGATCAAAAAAGTAAGACGCAAAAGAGATATTTTCTTCAAACTTGGCATGACAGAAGGAAAGACTATTTGGTTTCTCAATAAGTTTTTTTTTTTGCCTTAACTTCATTTAACAAAACCAAAAATTTTATTGAAATAAAGGCATGCTTAATTATTTTTTAATGAAAAGAAAACACTGATTGCTTTTTATTCAGCAGATATGATTCAGTACCGTCCATTGGATGGGGGGCATTTTGCTCGTTTGTGTATATAATACACAAAGGTTGGCAGAATTGTTAGCACAAAAGATGAAATGCTTAGTGATATTTCATGTCTTCGCATCATGAGTTCACATTCTGCTAAGGTTGACTTTGCCTGTCATCCTTTTGAGTTTGATAAAATAAGTACCAGTTGAACACTGGGGTCGATGTAATCGACTTAAAAAAACTCCTGGGTAAGAGTATAAAAACTGCACCCCTCAACAAAGCCATGCCAAGCCAGTGTGGAAGAGTAGGTTCATCAAACTAGTATGATCTCAAGTTCAAATTCACAGCTCCCACATCAGACCATGGTTGGTGGAGAAAACATGCTTGAGGTCATCATCCACAGTGGACCGAACATTGGCAATCCAATCCAGTTCAAATACACAAGTAATGGGCACAAGTAAATAAAAAGCATTTTTAAGCTGATGTGGTCAAGTCTACTTACCATCAAAACTCTGTTTTGGCTGATCATCATGGACATCTTGGTTGGGCAGAATGGCCAGTTTCATACCAGGGAGAACCATTACTGCAACCATTGAAAGTTTGACAACAATCAGTGAGGAAAAGAAGGAAAGAGAAAAACATGGGAATCCTTATATAAAAAAAAAATTTTGTAGCTTTATAGATTCACAAAAGTAGCAAATGGAAATTAAAAGTAATCATAGCAGGAGTGGCTGTGTGGTAAGTAGCTTGCTAACCAACCACATGGTTCCGGGTTCAATCCCACTGCGTGGCATCTTGGGCGAGTGTCTTCTGCTATAGCCCCGGGCCGACCAATGCCTTGTGAGTGGATTTGGTAGACGGAAACTGAAAGAAGCCTGTTGTATATATGTATGTGTATGTGTTTGTGTGTGTGTGTGTGTTTGTTCCCCTAGCATTGCTTGACAACCGATGCTGGCGTATTTACATCCCCGTCACTTAGCGGTTCGGCAAAAAGAGACCGATAGAATAAGTACTGGGCTTACAAAAAGAATAAGTCCCGGGGTCGAGTTGCTTGACTAAAGGCGGTGCTTCAGCATGGCCGCAGTCAAATGACTGAAACAAGTAAAAGAGAGTATAGTTATCCGTCCCATGAGCTGGTATGGACATGTCCTCCACGTCCAGCTAGACCATCCTACCAGGGTTTTACTCTCGTTTGATGAGCAGCTGTGGCTGGAAGAGGTCTTGTGGCTGGATGTGGTTGGGGAAGAATTCCAGAGGTTTGACAACACCTTGGAGGATGCAATGGGGTTGGCATGAGACTGCCCTTGATAGAGAGCACTGGTGGACCCGGTCACCTCTGTGCGTGGTGACACCTCTTGGACCACAAATTTGGAATGACCTCAGCCCTGTCAAGCAAAAGCATGAAGCCAGCCAAGCTTAGACAATTCTATTCATCTGATGTCCTTCAATAAGGATGTTTATATTATATTTTGTAACAAGAATGCTAAGTACTGTTCTCTCTCCCAATTGCTAAACCACCATTGCTCTAAGAAGAAAAAGAACAACACACATTCCATGAATTTCTTCCAGACTGTAATCATTTTCCATCAATAAGCAACATCTGGCTTCATAAGATGTTTAATTAATATAACCCAGGTTATATCATGCTGATGATTTCTAAAAGGAATGAAATAGTCTAAGGGGCAATCTCATGTGGGTTGGTACCAAAAGGGTTAGTCACAAAACTGTTCCATCAGAATCAACTTGGTGACTAAATAACAACCAACCAACCAACCAATGATCTTTAAATACCTATTTCTTTATTACCCACAAGGGGCTAAACACAGAGAGGACAAACAAGGACAGACATAGGTATTAAGTCAATTACATCGACCTCAGTGCGTAACTGGTACTTAATTTATCGACCCCAAAAGGATGAAAGGCAAAGACTACCTTGGCAGAATTTGAACTCACAACGTAACAGCAGACGAAATACGGCCAAGCATTTCGCCCGGCGTGCTAACGATTCTGCCAGCTCGCCACCTTTAAATACCATTCACAAACATTCTTCAAAGATATCAAAATGAAAAAAAAAATTAAAACTTGTAACTTACAGGATTCTAACAAACGATATACAGTCTTCACACAAGTGCAAACCCAGCTTATGTGATCTTTTTGTCCGACCACATTAGCAAGCTGCGGGTTCTGCAATACCACAGAGAGGCCTTCGAGAGCTATTTGGATTTGGTTTGATGGAGGAAGTGTAGAATGCTGAACGAGCCAATTTATCATCTGACAAAAAGAAAAGAAGAAAAAAAAATAGATTAGAATCCTTTTGTGACCAAATTTTTAACAAGTATGACCCACCCACCCCGGCACCTGTGCAGGTGGCACGTAAAAAGCACCCACTACACTCGCGGATTGGTTGGCGTTAGGAAGGGCATCCAGCCATAGAAACTCTGCCAGATCAGACTGGAGCCTGGAGCAGCCCCTGGCTTCCCAGACCCCGGTCGAACCGTCCAACCCGTGCTAGCGCGGAAAACGGACGTTAAACGATGATGATGATGATGATCTTCTACCAGCCCTGCATATTAATTTTGGAAAATAATCAAGAATTCAGAAACGTTTAGTGAAATAAGCAACTTTTGAAAAGAATGTGTTTATTTATCCAACGTGGGCAAGTGTCTTCTACTATAGCCTCGGGCTGACCAAAGCCTTGTGAGTGGATTTGGCAGACAGAAACTGAAAGAAGCCCATCATATATATACATATATTTATGTATGTATGTATATGTTTGTGTGTCAGTGTTTGTTCCCCCAACATCGCTTGACAACCGATGCTGGTGTGTTTACGTCCCCATAACTTAGTGGTTCGCCAAGAGAGACCAATGGAATAAGTACTAGGCTTACAAAGAATAAGTCCTGGGGTCAATTTGCTCGACTAAAGGCAGTGCTCCAGCATAGCCACAGTCAAATGACTGAAACAAATAAAGAATAAAAAGAATAAAGTACCGGGGCTCAATTCATTTGACTCTAAATTCTTCAAGGCAGTGCCCCAGTATGGCCACAGTCTAATAACTGAAATAAGTAAAAGATAAAGATCCAAACTGTGTATTTACTCATTTCATTTCATAATAGAGTCTAAAAAATTATCTTCTCCCGTGGTTTACAATTAGAATTAACGGTTAAGGGGGCCAAAAGTTTAAGGTTTATATTATAGTAGCCCGGCGTTGCCCGGGTATGTAAGAGCCCCTAGTAGGCAACGACTAATCCCAATCTAGTCCTTTCCCTCTAGGGAACGAAGGCGCATGTGTAGGTTGCAATGTCCTCTGTGTATATGATGTTCCTAGCTGTCCCTTTGGGCGAAAACGCGATTTCCCAAAATGGCATGATTTTATCGATTTTTTCTGATGGTAAGGTATTGCATGGAAAACTAACGTCAGAATTAAGTTTCTTAGGGTAACGTTAAGCTTCACCATAAGTTTGGTGAAAATCGATTGCAAGTTGCAAAAACTACAACAGAAAATGTGTTGCATATAAAAAGCTTAGATTCTCGATCCCATGTCGAATTTATCGATTTTTTTCAGAACTGGGGGAACTTTTCAAAATTTTTGCTGCATTAGTTTTGAATTATGACATTGGGCTATGTGTGTGTCAAGTTTCATCAGAATCGGTTGAAAGCTGTGGTCAGGATGAGGGTACAACCTGACAGACACACAGACAGACAAACTGCCGTTTATATAGAGAGAAATCTATAGTAACAATACTGAGGATGTTGGTGGTGAGTTGTAGTGGGGGTGCTAACAGCAGTGGGGACAGTTTTGAGTGGGAGGTGGGGGTGACAGTGGTAACCATGGCGACAACAATAATAGTCAACAGCCAGGTGCTTACCTCTAGTGTTAGTATGATAAACCGACAGACGTCTGTCTGTGACTCCTGAGGCACTGCCGGCTGCCATGGAAACAACATCAACGACTGCAGATACTGCAGCAGTGAGGCAGCAAACTGGAACACAGCATCCATCCAGGCAGCATCTATAAAGAAATCCTCCATCTTCTCCTGGTATTGGATCTCACGAGGACTCATTGGAATTCCAGGAGGGGGGAAATCAACAAGGACCTGAAAAAAAGGAGAGGGTGAAGAAAAAAAAAAGAGAGAGAGAAAATGTAAAATTGAAAATAGATGTTGCAGAAGATTCAAATTTTTCTGACAAAAAGATATTTACTGTCCTGGAACAGAGAATCTTGAAGCACACATAAGGCTATAAATAATAGCATGTAAATAACTGGCACTTCATCGGTTATGATGATGACCGAATTGATCCAATTCACAAGAACAGCTTGCTTGTGAAATTAATGTGCAAGTGGCTGAGTATTCCAGAGACAGGTGTGCCTTTAACATAGTTCTCAGAGAGGATCAGTGTGACATAGAATGTGACAAAGCTGGCCCTTTTGAAATACAGGTACAACTCAATTTTGCCAGCTGAGTGGACTGGATCAATGTGAAATAAAGTGTCTTGCTCAAGGAGACAATGCGTCACTGGGAACTGAACTCACAACCTTCGATCATGAGCCGAATGCCCTAACCACTAAGCCACGTGCCTTCATGTAAATTTTGGGTTAAAAAATGCCTTTTTGGATAGAAAAAATTGAAGGCTGTCTACAGATGTGAATTCATATCCCACAAAAAGCCTTTGATTTTCTGTCCAAAATGAATTTTTCAATCCAATATGTAATGCTGTTATTTATAGCTTTATGTGTTGTGCTTCGAGATACAATGTTCCAACAAAAGAATTATTTTACATTCTCTTAAAAGTTTACCAATTCTTATGATGTCAACAAAAATATTTACATAGCCATGCCAGTGTCATGTAAAAGGCACCTGTGCTTGGTGACACATAAAAGGCCTCTGTACCGCTGCCATGTAAAAGGCACCTGTACTGGTGACACATAAAAGGCCTCTGTGCCGCTGCCATGTAAAAGGCACCTGTGCTGGTGACACATAAAAGGCCTCTGTGCCGCTGCCATGTAAAAGGCACCTGTGCTTGGTGACACATAAAAGGCCTCTGTGCCGGTGCCATGTAAAAGGCACCTGTGCTGGTGACACATAAAAGGCCTCTGTGCCGGTGCCATGTAAAAGGCACCTGTGCTGGTGACACATAAAAGGCCTCTGTGCCGCTGCCATGTAAAAGGCACCTGTGCTTGGTGACACATAAAAGGCCTCTGTGCCGGTGCCATGTAAAAGGCACCTGTGCTGGTGACACATAAAAGGCCTCTGTGCCGGTTGCCATGTAAAAGGCACCTGTGCTGGTGACACATAAAAGGCCTCTGTACCGCTGCCATGTAAAAGGCACCTGTACTGGTGACACATAAAAGGCCTCTGTACCGCTGCCATGTAAAAGGCACCTGTACTGGTGACACATAAAAGGCCTCTGTGCCGCTGCCATGTAAAAGGCACCTGTGCTGGTGACACATAAAAGGCCTCTGTGCCGCTGCCATGTAAAAGGCACCTGTGCTGGTGACACATAAAAGGCCTCTGTGCCGGTTCCATGTAAAAGGCACCTGTGCTTGGTGACACATAAAAGGCCTCTGTGCCGGTGCCATGTAAAAGGCACCTGTGCTGGTGACACATAAAAGGCCTCTGTGCCGGTTCCATGTAAAAGGCACCTGTGCTGGTGACACATAAAAGGCCTCTGTGCCGCTGCCATGTAAAAGGCACCTGTACTGGTGACACATGAAAAGCATGCAGGGTACTCTGCAAAATGACTGATATTAGGAAAGGAATCTGGCCATAGAAACCAAACCAAAAAAGAGCCTTCTGCAGCTGCAGTCAAACCATCTAACCCATACCAGCTTGGAAAATAGACATTAAATGATTATGATGATGATAATGAATATGATGATCCTGTCTGGCATGAGTTGCCGTGGCTAAAACAAACTAGTGTTATGCATAGTTAAGGCCTGACAAGATTCAAACTAGGGACAATAAAAAATGGTTAAATAGATGTAGGAGTGGCTGTGTGGTAAGTAGCTTACTTACGAACCACATGGTTCCGGGTTCAGTCCCACTGCGTGACACCTTGGGCAAGTGTCTTTACTGTAGCCTCAGGCCGACCAAAGCCTTGTGAATGGATTTAGTAGAGGGAAACTGAAAGAGGCCCGTCGTATATATGAATGTATGTATGTATATATGTGTGTGTGTGTGTGTGTTTATGTTTGTGTGTCTGTGTTTGTCCCCCCCCCCAACATTGCTTGACAACCAATGTTGGTGTGTTTACGTCCCCGTACCTGAGCGGTTCGGCAAAAGAGACCGATAGAATAAGTACTAGGCTTACAAAGAATAAGTCCTGGGGTCGATTTGCTCGACTAAAGGCAGTGCTCCAGCATGGCCACAGTCAAATGATTGAAACAAGTAAAAGAGTAAAAAGGGTAAAGAGTAAGAAAAAAAAACAAAAGAAAAGGTAGAAAGTAAAAACACTTACCTGGTGTGGAACAGGGAGCATATTAATCACGCTGTTAATGTGTCGGAAGAGCATGAGCTGGGCAGCCTGGAACAGTGGTTCGTATGTGACTTCGGATGAGCGAGACATATTCACAGGTTCACCACGTAAACATGATGACATCTCGTCCATCCGGTGTTGTTCAAGAGTGCATAAGGTGCCTAAAGAGATACACTCTTTCAAAATAGAAGGGCTGAACTCCTGCAATAAACAGACAAACAAAACAACTATGACAATGCCATCTAACATACAGTACAAGACTACAAACTGGGAATTTGGTAAGAGAATTTATGCTATTTCTTTGTTCTTTTTATGTGTGTGAAGTTGTGCTTTGTCTAGTGTGGTAAGAAGCTAGATTTCTGTGATGACTTTTTTTGTTATCCCTGTCTGAAAAAGAAACTGAGGACCTAAATATCTGAGATAAAAAAAAAAAAAAAGGGCAGTGAGCTGGCAGAAACGTTAGCACGCTGGACGAAATGCATAGCCGTTCTGAGTTCAAATTCCGCCGAGGTTTGACTTTGCCTTTCATCCTTTTGGGGTCAACTGGGGTTGATGTAATAGACTTAATCTTGTCTGTCCTTGTTTGTCCCCTCTATGTTTAGCCCCTTGTGGGGAATAAAGAAATAAGAAGCTATCTTTCCAATTACAGAGTTCTGGATTCAGTCCCATAGCATATGGCACCTTGGGCAAGTGTCTTCAGCTATAACCTCGGGCCAATCAGAGCCTTGTGAGTTGATTTGGTAGTTGAAAACTGAAAGATTCCTATCATATATATATATATATATATATACATTAACAATTAAGGAACGGCCATAATAGGCCATTCACCCACTAGAAATAACAGCCAAAGCTTCTACCGCAAATAAAGATTAATTCCGTAACAGAGAAAATAAAAAAACATTTACCCTGTAATTTTTTTAATTTTCTCCTGTTTACGGAATTAATCTTTATTTGCGGTAGAAGCTTGGCTGTTATTTCTAGTGGGTGAATGGCCTATTATGGCCGTTCCTTAATTGTTAATGTTGAACTTAAAATGGTCTATGACTATTTAATTTTTTTCCCGCTGGGCCGCTGGTGGCAATAAATTCTACAAATTTTCCTTGCCACCCTATATTGATTATATATATATATATATATATATATATATATGTATGTATGTATATATAAGTTTATAAGCTGACAAGAAAAGATGTGTTTAACCCTAGGCGTGGTGAGAACCACTGATGAGTGTTAAGATGCATTAAGCATCAACATGTGAAATCATCGCTCATCTGGCTCTATCCTTGACCATAGGGAGCTTGTCTCCATTGTCAGCTCATTAAGATAGTGCTTTTGTGTATATTGAGTTGTTTTGACTCTTATTTCTAGCAATACTGGCGCTGATTAGTGCCCTTGTTCACTTTAGTGACGTCTATATTTTTGCCTCTGTGTGTGTGTGTGTGTGTGTGTGTGTGTGTGTGTGTGTGAGTTTGTGTTTATGTCTGAGCTTATTCCACCACCACCACCACCACTTGACAATCAGTATTGGTGTGTTTGTGTCTCGGAAACTTAGCAGATCAGCAAAAGAGACTGATAGAATAAGTATTAGGTTTAAAAAAAGGCCTAAAGTTGATTTGTTCGCCAAACCCTTCAAGGTGGTACCCTAGCATGGCTGCAGTCCAACGATCGAAACACATTCAGCTTTCTCATACTAACACACACACATACACACACACATTATTAATAATCCTTTCTACTGAAAGCACAAGGCCTCAAATTTTGGCAGAAGGGATTAAGTCGATTACATCAACCCCAGTGTGTAACTGGTACTCATTTTATCAACCCTGAAAGGATGAAAGACAAAGTTGACCTCGGCAAATTTAAACACAGAACATAATGGCAGACGAAATACTTCTAAGCATTTTACCCAGCATGCTAACAATTCTGCCAGCTCGCTGCCTTCATATATTATCCATAATGAAAACAAAAGATTTTAAAATTAAAAAAAAGAAAAGAAAGCGTTGTACAAGAATTTGTACCTTGGCCATGATAACTGTCAATATATCAGCATAGTCAAGTTTTTGTAAGAGCAGGGCACATTCTCTTGTGTTGGGTTCTGCGCCAAAACATTGATCCTTAACAACAGATAAATACCATTCCTGCAAGGAAAACAGTAAAATGTTTATTTCTCTTTTAAAAGAGCCAGAAATCATATAACCAGAAATTTCTGGGGTTTTTTTAATAAATAAAAAAAAATTCCAAATTAGATTATAATTCACTATTTAATACTTTTTTAAATTCAAAATGATTTCTTTTCATGATTTAAAATTTTTATAAACAGCAATAATTATAATATAAAGGTCTGGAGTATGTTGCAGTGAACACAATAATTTTCAGGACTTTTAATATGATCTTATAAGATGAAACATTTAATTGTTGTTAACAATACTTACATCATCTACACTATTCTTTTACTTGTTTCAGTCATTTGACTGTGGCCATGCTGGAGCACCGCCTTTTAGTCAAACAAATTGTCCCTAGGACTTATTCTTTGTAAGCCCAGTACTTATTTTATCGGACTCTTTTGCCAAACCATTAAGTGACGGGGATGTAAACACAAAAGTAAGGTTAACTTTGACAAACAGTATATAGACAAAAAGTACATTGGTACCACAGAAAATGTAGCTAGTAAAAAGGAACTTTAGCTGTAGAAAGGGTCTCAAAGAACATGGGGAAAAGGGAAGACAAAAAAATGACTCATAGGTTGCTAGTGGATCAAGATATCAAGTTTACTTTAAACCAGAAACCTGTACTGAATGCTAGTAACAGAGAGGACTATCTGAAAGGCACCTACTTAAGAGCCACTTGGTGGTGTTAAGCCAGATTAAGGATTAACTGTCCACCACCCAAGGTCACATACAGTCCATTGGAAGGGGCTTTCAATCAAATTTCACTCTGGAATCAAAGTATGACCTAGAGCTAGGGTAAAAAAAACACTTGTTCAACATGCTGCACACTAGGGTTGAACACAGAACCTTGGAATTGAGAAGAGAACTCTTGAACCACATAGATATTTAAAAGCCATTTGAGGTCTTTGGAAGAAATAATTATTGAGTTATCAACAGTTTCATCAACATTTCTTTCATTTTACATCCTCTTTCTATGCTGGCATGGGTTAGATGAGTCGTCACAGTCCAAGTCAGTTCTTATTCAGTGTTACTGTCACTCTTCTCGATGAGTCAGAGGAATACAACTCACTCACAAGGTATGTTCTATTATTGGCATGGTTTCTGTAGCTGGATGCCCTTCTAAACACCAATCAGTTTACAGTATGTGGTGGCTGCATTTGCTTATTGTGCCACCATCAGAGGTTACCATGTCCTCAGTGAGATGAGACGAAAGAGTCTTCTAAAGCCTACATTGTCTCTGCTCATTTACTAACAACTTTACTAAGTGCATTGAGTGCATTTTATAATGGCACCAACACTAGTGAGGTTGTCTTGTACCCAGCAAGGCAAAAAAGTGCTCACTTACCTTACAGGGCCCCTCTATGGTCAGGGTAAAGTGCCCAACAGAATGAAGAAAATACAAAAGTGACTGCACAAGACTCAGGTTAGAACTAAAATATTCTCCAGTTGTAAAGTGAAGACGTTCAGCTTTTGTGAAGTGGGTAACATGGGACAGCACGTAAAAGGATTAAATTGAGAGGTGATTTATTATCAAAAAGACTCAAGTTTGAATCACAGAGCTGATTGGAGTTAAGAGAATAATTTACTTTAAATCTTATCTTACCTTGTCGACGGTGATATCTGCAACAGGTGGTGTTGGTAAAGATAACGGGTGTGTTCTTTCAGGAGATAAATTACAGCTGTTGGTTGGGCAGAGAACTTGATGGAATTTGCTCAGAAGAGAGGCCAACCGTGCATGACTATGAAATGATAAAAGTTATAAGAAAGAGAAATGATGGTGAATGTTTACAGACAGAATATTAAACACACACACACACATTCCTTCATGCATGTATAATATTCATCATCCAGATCGTTTAATGTCTGTTTTCCATGCTGGCATGGGTTGGACGGTTTGACAGGCGGCGAGCTGGCAGAAACGTTAGCACGCCGGGCGAAATGCTTAGCGGTATTTCGTCTGCGTTACGTTGTGAGTTCAAATTTCGCTGAGGTCGACTTTGCCTTTCATCCTTTCGGGGTCGATAAATTAAGTACCAGTTACGCACTGGGGTCGATGTAATCGACTTAATACCTATGTCTGTCCTTGTTTGTCCGCTCTGTGTTTAGCCCCTTGTAGGTAATAAAGAAATAGGTTTGACAGGAGCTGGCCAGACTCCAATTGTCTGTTTTGGCATGGTTTCCATGGCTGGAGGCCCTTGCTAACACCAACCACTTTCCAGAGTGTGCTGGGTCCTCTTAATGTGCTACCAGCACAGGTGCATTTACACAGCAGTGGTACGAGCACATTTTACATGGCACTGATACCTGTAAAAGACAAGCTTGTATGTCTGGATGACTGTGATTTCACTTACCACACACACACATACACACACGATGGGCTTCTTTCAGTTGCTGTCTTCTGAATCCACTCACAAGACTTTGGTCAACCTGAGGCTATATTCTGACACCTACCATATTCTGAGCTCCTTGTTTCCCTGGGCATGGATTCACTGAAGCTCCGGCGTCTGGCGACGGACTTGGTAAACACCCACAAAGTTATCAACCACCTCACCAACAACAACACTGAACACCTTTTTGATCTCCATGTGTCTAACACACGTGGACATGCCTACAAAGTCAGAAAACAACACAGCTCCCATGACTTTCGGAAACATTTTTTCACGCTCAGAGTTGCTGAAGCATGGAATAAACTGCCTGCGTTAGTTGTTGACTGCCATGACACAGCATCCTTTAAGGCCCTCATGCTTTCCGAAATCCGCCGAAACTACACCTGATTATATATACACTTTAGATGAGTTGTAGTGCACCTGAGCACTGTACACAATTATTATTATTATAAGACACTTTCCCAAGGTGTCACACAGTAGGACTGAACCTGGAACCATGTGGTTGGGATGCAAACTTCTTACCACACAGCCACAGACTCATACCAGATCATCATCCTTAAGAGACAAGTGAACAGAACCTAGCAGCCTCATTAAAGCATAACTTCAACAACTACAGAATACAAACCAAGACTTGTTCAAGAAGAAAACACTTACCGTTTAGCCAGTCCATTGTTTTTTATGAACTGCACTAGTTTCTCCAAGTCTTCTAATGGCAATTGGTTACTGCTTTCCTAAAACATAAATATGTACAAAGAATTACAAACAGAGAAGTATAATGAATTAGCTACTAAGACATCATCATCATCATCATCATTTAGCGTCCATTTTCCATGCTAGCATGGGTTGGACGGTTCAACTGGGGTCTGTGAAGCCGGAAGGCTTCATCAGGCCCAGTCAGATCTGGCAGTGTTTCTACGGCTGGATGCCCTTCCTAACGCCAACCACTCCATGAGTGTAGTGGGTGCTTTTTACGTGCCACCTGCACAGGTGCCAGACAGAGCTGGCAAACGGCCACGAACGGATGGTACTTTTACGTGCCACCGGCACGGGGCCAGGCGAGGCTGGCAACGGACAGATGTAAATATATCCAGGCAAGTATGAGAAGCACCGATTTGAGATGGAGAGAAAAACCAATTTGTGATGGAGAGAAAAACCAATTTCACCAAGCCAACAAAGGAGTCTCAACTTCATCGCTTGGCTTACCAAAAATAGCAGCCAAGTCTCCTTGTTGTCTTAAATACAGAAATACACCTTAGATAATGTAATTCAAGATTCTGCTAACCTAGCGGATTTAGAACCCCAGTGTTCCAAGAGTTGAGATGTGTTTTAACCCTTTTGATAGCAACTTGCCTTAAATTGACCCTGGTTTTAGGATACAAATTCCCTGCTTTAACCCTTTAGCATTCAGATTTCTTCATCAAATGTAATGCTTATTTATTCACATTGTTTTGAATTAATCATGAATTATCTCGTAGCTTTATCTGTTAATCCAACTGGACTAATTAAACTTTACGACATGATTCAGGATTGAATTTGGCTTTATTTTTCATTGCAGACTTACATCTGAGGCAGGACATCTCACTACCTCGAACGTTAGTAATGTAACCACTGTTAGGCAGCGAGCTAGCAGAAATGTTAGCACGCCAGGTGAAATGCTTAGTTGTATTTCGTCTGCCACTACGTTCTGAGTTCAAATTCCACCGAGGCCGATTTTGCTTTTCATCTTTTCGGGGTTGATTAAATAAGTACCAGTTACGCACTGGATTTGATGTAATCGACTTAATCCGTTTGTCTGTCCTTGTTTGGTCCCCTCTGTATGTAGCCCCTTGTGGGCAGTAAAGAAATAAGTAATGTAACCACTGTTAAGTGGCTGATAAATTACCTTGTGAAGGTTGAAATAGCAGAGCAAAATAGCAGAAACAATTTATAAGATCTCCACTTTCTTATCTTTACCTCCACCACTGCCACCACCACACTATCCAATCAGTATAATTATTGTTCCTTCACAAGATTGTACAAGACAAAATTATTGTATGAGACTAAAACCCTTCAAGGTGGTGCTCCAGCATGGCCACAGTCAAATGACTGAAACAAGTAAAAGATAAAACATATTACTCTTTTACTTGTTTCAGTCATTTGACTGCGGCCATGCTGGAGCACCGCCTTTAATCGAGCAACTCGACCCCGGGACTTATTCTTTTGTAAGCCCAGTACTTATTCTGTCGGTCTCTTTTGCCGAACCGCTAAGTAACGGGGACATAAACACACCAGCATCGGTTGTCATGCAATGCTAGGGGGACAAACACAGACACACAAACACATACATGCATATATATACATATATATGACGGGCTTCTTTCAGTTTCCGTCTACCAAATCCACTCACAAGGCTTTGGTCGGCCCGAGGCTATAGTAGAAGACACTTGCCTAAAGTGCCACGCAGTGGGACTGAACCCGGGACCATGTGATTGGTAAACAAGCTACTTACCATACATACACATACACACATAATTGTCCAAGACGGTTCACAAAAGACTTCAAATGTATTGTCTTCTGGCCCCATGTATGCGTACCCATGTGCAAGTTCCCATGTCCTGTACTCATGTTCGTGCATTACAGAGAAAAGAATCGATCATATCAGAGCAAGAAGAACTTACTTCAACCACTTCTGCAAGAAGTGTCTCGAGTCTTCTGCAGGCAATACTGTCACAAATGCGGGCCACAGATAAATGGTGGGTGTGCAGGAATTTGTCAATTAGCAAAGTCAAAAGTGCACCGCTCTGGCTCAGATGAATCGCTTCTAAACACTGCAGAGTTTTCTTCACAAGAGATGGCTACAAATAAACAAATAAATAAATTAATATCATCATCATCATCATTATCATTATCATCATCTATCTGGGCTACGATTGTGGCCCATCACGCTTTATGTGTTCATCATCATCATCATTGGTCGACCGTGGTCGAGACAATGGAATTTACTATGTTGCGCCAGACTTCACGGTCCATCATAGCATTACGGAGGTCCTGTTGCTGGATGCCTGTATCCCTGGAGATTACATCAGGGTAGGAGAGTGTGCGCCCTCTGGTGTTGCGAGTAGATGGCTTCCAGAGGAGAAGAGTAGAAATTACTTCTTTTTCAGCTCTACAACAATGTCCAGCAAACTGGACTCTCCTACCTTTCACAAGAGATGACACAGGTGGTAATTTCCCATGAGAAAGTGAAAGTGACAAATTAACAGAAGGATTAAAACAGAGCACAGAATGCCTTGTGGTATTTGTTGCAGCCCTCCTGTACCTCTCACTATCAGAGCTGGCATCAAGAAGGAGACAGGAAAGGAGCACTGACATTGTAATCCTAACAAAACTTTCACCATCACACACATAGACACATATACAGGGTGTCCCAGAAGTCGCGCACCATTCTGGTTTTTCATTAAAAATAATTAAAGCATTCTATTTTATTATATTTTTTCCAGCATGTTTTATTGTAGAGGGTGCTCAATTTGAGCATTTGTTATTATTAATTTCAATAACGCATTTTTGAAATCAGTAAGAGTGTATTCTTTTAAAAAACCACACTGGTGGGTGACTTCTGGGACACCCTGTATAAACACATGTATAAGTATATATATACATCTATACCCATACACATGCACACACAAAATTCTTGTACACATAGGCGCACACTCATATATGCACATACACACACACATACACACATTCTTCTTCTCGGCAAATAGAGTATTATTATTATTATAAAGCTATCTTACCTTAGTCAAGTTCTCGAACCTGGAATGTATAGCTTGGATGAAGAGGCCACTGGCGGCAGAGTTTCGGTGAATTGCACTGCACACAATATAAAATACAGGAGAATGGTAAATGGAAGAAATCAATTGCCACACCTTAATTTTACTGATTCTGCCATTCATTTATCAATGATAACAGACATTAAATGACAATATATCCTTAATTCTCTTAAACCATGTCCCCATTTCTATTAATCTTATCTTTAATTCTATTCATTATGCCTCTAATTCTATTAATTATCCCCTTAATACTATTAATTATCCAAAGTGGCAAAAATGTTGGCACACCAGACAAAACGCTTAGCAGTATTTTGTCTGTCTTTATGTTCTGAGTTCAAATTCCACCAAGGTTGACTTTGCCTTTCATCCTTTCAGGGTCGAAAAATTAAGTACCAGTTGTGTACTGGGGTCGATTTAATCGACTGGCCCTCTCCTCCAAAATAATTTTGGGCCTGGTGCCCAGAGTAGAAAAGAATATTTTTAGAAAAGGCGGCGAGCTGGCAGACGCGTTAGCATTAGCACGCTAGGTGAAATGCCTAATGGTATTTCGTCTGCCGTTACATTCTGAGTTCAAATTCCGCCGAGGTCGACTTTGCCTTTCATCCTTTCGGGGTTGATAAATTAAGTACCAGTTACGCACTGGGGTCGATGTAATCGACTTAATCCCATTGTCTGTCCTTGTTTGTCTCCTCTATGTTTAGCCCCATGTGGGCAATAAAGAAATAGGTATTTTGTCTGTCTTTACATTCTAAGTTCAAATTCCGCCAAGGTCGACTTTGCCTTTCATCCTTTCAGGGTCGATAAAGTAAGTACCAGTTGCATACTGGGGTCGATCTAATCGACTGGCTCCTCCCCAAAATTTCGGGCCTTGTGCCTAAAGTAGAAAAGAATACTATTAATTATGTCCTTAATTCTATTAATTATGTCCTTAAATTAACCATGTCCTAAATTCTATTAATTCTGTTCTTAAATCTTTTAATTCTGCCCTCAGTCATGCTAAATAATATTGTTACTGACGACATGTAAGCTTTTACAGTGATAAAGATTTATAAAGGAATAAGAATAAATATAATTTTCGGTAAAGAATATTAATTCTGACCTGACTAAGTCTTGTACAGGAGATTCATGTGATAGTTCCACCAGATCGTTAACATGATTGATAATTAATTGAGTCATGTGTTCAGCATCTGTCAAGTTCTCACACTAGAAGAGATTCAATCGTTAATCATTAAGTAATTAGTTCAATCAAATCATGGAAAAGAGAGAGAAGATCAACAGAAATAGAAAATGTTGCAGCATAAAATAAAAGCGAGCGGCTTGAACGAAGCTCAAGGAGAAGGAGGAGTAAGGAGACATGATTAAGAAGTTCAGTTCACAATCACATGGTTCTATGTTCAATCCCACCCCATGGTACCTTGTCTGAGTGTCTTTTACCATAGTCTTGGGAGTGACATAGGCCAAATAGAAATTGTACAGAATCCAAAGGTAGCTTGTGTCTGTTTTAGGGTAATAGAGATAATTTTTTACCAGGTTCACACCAGCCCTTCACTCTTGAGTACCTTCAGTATAGCTCACTTTGCGGTAAGTATTTGAGTTAGGTTTCCAGTCTAAGAATAAGTCAATGCTTAGGTGTACTGTTTCTGACTTTTGCAACCTCCTCTTCATCATCATCATCATCATTTAATGTCCACTTTTCCATGTGATGAGATGAGACAAGAAGAGTGGAGAAGCCAGAATGGGACCAGAACAGGGGCAGAAAACAGAGCTGCTTGGAGATAACTGTGTTGTAGTTTTATGTGCCTCGTGGCATGGAGAGAACTAACAAACTAGCTAGCTTTCCATGCTTGCATGAGTCAGACACAATTCGTTGAGGCAGACTCTACAGTTGGGTACCCTTCCTGTCACCAACCCTCGCCTGGTTTCAAGCAAGGTAATATTTCCACCATAGCCAGACATGTTTCGTATGGAAGACTGGAAATGAAATAACCTTGTGTAGGATGATGATGTTCATTTACAACTAACCACAGGATGTGTAGACAGAGGTACCCACAAATATATATATACACACACACTATATATTCATACATACATATATATATAATAGATTAATAAATAAAATAAAACATGTGCATATATACATACATATATGTACGTACCTACCTCTACATGTATATATACATGCATATATGGGTACAGGACACCAAAAAAACGTCGAACACAATGAGAAACAAAAACATAAACACAAAACCAAGGAATTGGACATTTTTCTTAAACAACGAAAAAATAGAGTACAGGACATACAATACAAGGAAAATTCCCCTTCTTCAGTCGCCTTTGTTTTATCTACTCCGTGTTTCGAAGGTCAAGGCGAGACACGACTTTAATGAAACATTCCTTTCCGCAAAAAGCAAATTAAATAAAATTTGAGATTTTTTTGCAGAGGGGTAAAAATGGTAACAAAAACAGGACAGTAACGACAGTACAAAATATAAACAGTAAAAGACAGGACAAGGAGAATAACAGTAACACAGACAAACACACACACACACACACATGAGATGGGTACTACAGTAATACACACACATACATATGCACACATACAAAGAAAACTGAGCAAATCAAGAGTGAGACGCACCACATAATCACAGAAGAGAACCAGCGCTCCACGTCGGACAATCTCAACATTGCAACTGTGAACTGGTGTTCTTGGAATGTCAGGCATTACTGACAGATGGTGGCTGAAAACAGAGAGCAAGAGAGAGAGATACAACCATCAATTAGGGGTAAATAAAGTCAAGGGTGGGTGCAGTGAGGTGTGGAAGGGGCTACAACTAATTATGCATGTTTTTTGACCTTTCTTTATTTATGGCTTATGAGGGTGTGCAGCCTATAAATATATATATATCATATATACTAGCAGTATCGCCCGGCGTTGCTCGGGTTTGTAAGGGAAATAACTATATAAGCATTTTTAGAGAGTTATAGCCAAAAGAATAGCCAAAAAATGCATTAAAAATGGGAAAAAAAATTATGGTAAATTTTTTTTTAAATCGTTGACTCATTGTAGACATTTTTAGAGAGTTACTTCCCTTATATAATAGCGAAAAAATGCATTAAAATGGGAAAAAATGATGGTAAATTTTTTTTTAAATCATAGACTCATCATAGACGCGCGCTAATACCCAGAAAGGCTCAATATGAATCACGACTATAAGATACTGCACCGCAAAATGTGGGAGTAGTTAGGAATCTAAATCGTAGGAGACAGACACACAACTTGACTTTTATATATAAAGATATCATATATATCTGTGTGTATAATGATATAAATGCAAAGAAGTATGAAAATAAGACACACACACATATATATATACATATATATATATATATATGACAAATGAAAGACAGGAGATGGAATATACAAGAATTTATTATTAATCACGACAATTGCTTCAAAATTTTTATACAATCCATTGTTTGAGTAAAATAATTTACAACTTAACCCTTTCGTTACTGTATATACTTTGAGATGCTCTGTGTTTCTTTCAATTATTTTAAAATATGACAAAGAATTTAGTAAAATAACTTAGTTATCATTCAGCTGGTGTTAGGAACATAAATTGTGACTAAGGTTTGGTGGAAGATTTTAATTCAAGACTTATGAAAACAAGACATTCGTACTACAGAGCCAGAGCCAGGTTAGTAACAAAAGGGTTAAAATCTATATTAAATAATAATAATAATTGTGTACAGTGCTCAGGTGCACTACAACTCATCTAAAGTGTATATATAATCAGGTGTAGTTTCGGCGGATTTCGGAAAGCATGAGGGCCTTAAAGGATGCAGTGTCATGGCAGTCAAGAACTGACGCAGGCAGTTTATTCCATGCTTCAGCAACTCTGAGCGTGAGTTAGTTTAGTTGTGATACCTCATTCACCATTAGGTGGGTGCTAGGCATAACTACTTAAAAAGGGGGTATTATGAAAAAAAAAAAAAAGGTTAAGAACCACTGGTTTAAATCAACATTCTGTATCATTCCTCTCTTACCTGGGTCTTGGACCCACCCACCACAACAAAATTGAGATCCTAAAACCAAGGTGCTACATAAAAAGCATTGGTGTAGGTGTTGGTGCCACGTAAAAAAACACCCAGTACACTCTGTGGAGTGGTCGGTATTAAGAAGGGCACCCAGCTGTAAAAACCAAGCCAAAACAGATTATAGAACCTAGAGTGACTCCTGGCCTTGCTGGCTCCTATCAAGCTGTCCAACCCATGCCAGTAAGGAAAACAAATGTCAAACGATGATGATGATGATGATGATGATGATGGTTATCTCCATGATTGTCTTACCTGGGACTTGGAATAATGAATTTGTTTGGTGTCTGCATGATTGCGCTCCACCAGTGAGGATCGTAAGAGTTGAGCAAGATTAGAATGTTGCACCACTGCAGTGTGATCGTCGGGAAGCTGACCCCGAGGCACAAGAAACTTTGGTTTATCTCCTCGATACTGTACATGAAGGGCTCGACCTCTTCTTGGACAATTCCCATGGCAGCTGTTGCTACCCGTCTGAATAGACCTGGAAACAATGAAATAAGCCGTTTAAACCATTCAGCATTCAGATTACCATGTCAAATGTTCTGCTTATTTATTGACATTGTTTTGAATTAGTCATGCATTATCTTGTGGCTTTGAGATTTCAGTGATATGATTGTTTACTTTTATAATAATAATAATAATAATAATAATAATAATAAAACATTGTGTACAGTGCTCAGGTGCACTACAACTCATCTAAAGTGTATATATAATCAGGTGTAGTTTCGGCAGATTTCGGAAAGCATGAGGGCCTTAAAGGATGCAGTGTCATGGCAGTCAACAACTGTTGTTGGTGAGGTGGTTGATAACTTTGTGGGTGTTTACCAAGTCCGTCGCCAGACGCCGGAGTGAATCCATGCCCAGGGAAACAAGAATGACATTGCAGGGTAAGTGTGAGAGACCAGATTAGGCTGGTTTGAACATAAAACAGGTAGTATATTTGGACCAGATATGGCCAGTTTAAATGCAGTATATTACTGGTTGGAAGGTGCATGCTTTGGTGGTTAGGGTGTTAGGATCATAACGCTGTGGGTTCAATTCCTGCACAGAGCAATGGGTTGTGCCCTTGAGCAAAGCACTTCAGTTCAAGCTGCTCCAGTTTACTCAACTGAAAATGAAAACCAGCCATGTGCTGGTACAACCCAACTCCATCCCTTCAGTTGTCACATCCTGGATGTGCTACTGGGTCAAAAGATGGGGGAGTTGAGAGTGTGCCTCTGTTTTGTGACTACACAGTCATCTAAAACAATTAGCAAACCATCGTAAATGACACCAGCCTTTCATGGGTGGTAGCTAAATCCTTATAAATTCTTTGCGTGCTCCAATCAACAGTGAACACTAAATATTCAGCAAATAGCATCTATGAAAGAGAATTTAGATTTAACCCTCATCCAACAGATGAAAAAATAAATTCACACACACACCATCACATGCATACACACACACACACACAGACTAATCTGAACTTTTGACATGGTCATTGATGTGGTCACTTTCCATATCACCTCATGCATACACACACTACAGTCCCATACAAACACACTTTACACTAACACATTAGCTTTTACACACACAAGCATTTACGGCTCTATCAAACCCATACACATTAACCCATGCTACCACACGCATTTGTTACAACACACAAACACAGTAACCAAAATTACCACACATGTATTACACACACACACACACATACACATCACACACACACACTAGTTATTTGTCTGTCTCACTGCAGTTATGTTTAGAACGAAGAGGCACAAAGCACCTACCTGACTGAAACATATGAGTCACAAACAACAGCAAATGGGACAACTGTTGGCAAAGGAAGTCTATATTCTGGCCGCCTTCAAGGAATGTAAGATTGCTAACTTTCTGGCTGATAGTATCAGCAACAAGACCAGCAACTTGAAACAGGAACCTGGAAAATAAGTCAAATATAAAAATTACATAAACGAAATGATGACTTCTTACTAAGACATAAAGGGCTGGTGTCTGTGTGTGTGGGAGGTAGAGATTAATGGATAGAGCTAACTTCAGTATATCAACATGTTAACCGCCACCTGTGTCACTGGTAGTTCATTGCTTAACTTCACACAACAGCCACTAATGTGGTTAACATGGTGGTTAACATGTTAATGTCAATTTAGTGAAGCCTTTGGGGAAAGCACTACATGGTTGTTGACCTACTAAACATAGTAGCCAAACATCCACCAAGTTATGTTATTAACCCTTTTGTTACTGTATTTATTTTGGGATGCTCTTTGTTTCTTCCAACTAATTTTAAATATAACAACATCATCATCATCATCATCGTTTAACGTCCGTTCTCCATGCGAGCATGGGTTGGACGGTTCGACCGGGGTTCTGGGAGCCAGAAGGCTGCACCAGGCTCCAGTCTAATCTGGCAATGTTTCTACAGCTGGATGCCCTTCCTAACGCCAACCACTCCGTGAGTGTAGTGGGTGCTTTTTACGTGCCACCTGCACAGGTGCCAGGCGAGGCTGGCAACGGCCACAGTCAGATTGGTGTATTTTATGTGCCACTGGCACGGAAGCCAGTCGAGGCGGTGCTGGCATCGGCCACGAGTCGGATAGTGCTTTTTACGTACCACCAGACCAGGGATCCTGGCTGGTTCAATTCGATTGAATTTAGTAAAATGCCAGTGCTGCTGGACTGGCTCCTGTGCAGGTGGCACGTAAAAAACACCATTCGAGCATGACCGTTGCCAGTACCGCCTGACTGGCCCTCGTGCTGGTGGCACATAAAAGCACCTACTACACTCTCGGAGTGGTTGGCATTGAAAAGGGCATCCAGCTGTAGAAACTCTGCCAGATCAAGATTGGAGCCTGGTGCAGCCATCTGGTTCGCCAGTCCTCAGTCAAATTGTCCAACCTATGCTAGCATGGAAAGCAGACGTTAAATGATGATGATGATGATGAACTTGGTTATGATTAAGCTAGTGTTAGGAACATAAATTGTGACTAAGGTTTGTTGGAAGATTTTAATTCAAAACTTATGTAAACAAGACATTTGTATTACAAAGCCAGAGCTGGTTTCAGTCAGGTTGGTATTGAAATGGTTAAAGAGAAGGAAGGATACACTGCATTATGTAGTCCTAGGTAACCTGAGGTGCTGTGCAGTGGGATTGAACTTGAAACTGCATAGTTTCAAAGTGAACTTCTTGATCACACAGCCATGTCTGTACTTGACGTAGTTTTTCAGTGAAGGGCAGCTTGTTGAGCAACACTGAAAATAAAAACATAACTCTTACCTGGCAACTGTGTTTTCAGGTGGAAGTGCCTGAGGCAGTTCTTTAGCCAAAACTTCAGCCCCTTCTCTTTCTTGATCTTCCTCCATCTCTTCTTCGACCTGAGGGACCACCACATAGTCTGGGTTTCGCTTCAAGATACAAACGGACAGGCACAGCTCCTCGAGCCGTGATAGCACCACTTCCTCCTTTGACTGGGATATAATCACACGCAGCAACGACAGAACTAAACACTGCCAACGCTGCAGACCGGTGACACTCGACTGCAAAGGTAACACTTAATTATGTGAATATGTGTACAGGGACACAAAAAATGAAAAGAATAAATAGCAGCTGGTAATCAATGTATAAAGTAAGATACAAAGTAGGCGCAGGAGTGGCTGTGTGGTAAGTAGCTTGCTAACCAACCACATGGCTCCGGGTTCAGTCCCACTGCGTGGCATCTTGGGCAAGTGTCTTCTGCTATAGCCCCGGGCCGACCAATGCCTTGTGAGTGGATTTGGTAGACGGAAACTGAAAGAAGCCTGTCGTATATGTATATATATATATATATATATGTATGTGTGTGTGTTTGTCCCCCTAGCATTGCTTGACAACCGATGCTGGTGTGTTTACGTCCCCGTCACTTAGCGGTTCGGCAAAAGAGACCGATAGGATAAGTACTGGGCTTACAAAGAATAAGTCCCGGGGTCGATTTGCTCGACTAAAGGCGGTGCTTCAGCATGGCCGCAGTCAAATGACTGAAACAAGTAAAAGAGTAAAAGAGAGTAAAGAGTAGTCTGACTAAAATAGTTTGATTCAAATTCAAACTGCATGACACCTTGGGCAAGTGTCTTCTACTATAGGCTCAGGCTGACCAAAGCCTTGTGAGTGGATCTGGTAGATGGAAACTGAAAGCCCATCTTTGTGTCTGTGTTTGCCCCCCCCCCTCCACCATTGCTTGACAACTAATGTTGGTGTGTTTGCATCCCCATAACTTAGCGGTTCAGCAAAAGTGACCAATAGAATAAGTAACAGGCTTACAAAGAATAAGTCCTGGGTTCAATTTCTTCAACTAAAGGCAATGCTCCAGCATGGCCACAGTCAAATGAATAAAACAAGCAGAATAAATATATATATATATATATAAACTTAACTTATATATATATACATATATATATATATAGAGAGAGAGAGAGAAGGCACAATGGCCCAGTGGTTAGGGTAGCGGACTCGCGGTCAGAGGATCACGGTTTCGATTCCCAGACCGAGCATTGTGTGTGTTTATTGAGCGAAAACACCTAAAGCACCACGAGGCTCCAGCAGGAAGGGGGTGGACACCTGTTGTACACTTTTGCTCCAACTTTCTTTCAGTCTTTCTTCCTGTTTCTTGAGTAACACTGCGATGGACTGACGTCCGGTCCAGCTGGGGGGAACACACATGCCACAGAAACCAGGAAACCGGGCCCATGAGCCTGGCTAGGCTTGAAAAGGGCACATAAATAAATAAATAAATATATATATATATATATTTACAAAAGAAGAAAATGGAGGAATAGATTTCTTTCAATCATCAACTTCCAGATAATACCAATTCATATAATTTATTAACTAATTATTTATATTAAATAGGAACATCCAAATCCAACAGAATAATACAGAATAAAACAATATACATCAATAAGTAAGATAATACCATAAGGATAATATATATAAAATGGATCTTACAGCTGTTTCAGCCCGTAGATAAGAGTATCTCATTATGCCCATATTAGTCAGATGTATTGAGGTAATATATATTAGAGAGAGATTATAGAAAAATAAAGGAACTACTAGGATCTATATGATAGATTGAAAAAAAAAAACAGAAAAAGACACTTGAAAGCAGAACCCTGCAATGTCTGCAGTTCAATGAGTGAAACCAGTGAAAAATAATAAAAGAATCTATAGAATGTATACTCACTACATCTGCTGGTTTAGCCACTAAGGTTTTCAGCAGAATATCGACAGGCCGAAAAACACTTGGTGCCACTGATTCAAAGAGATGGTGAAGAACATCCAATGCCTCCAAACTGTCTAGATTCACCTGAAATAGTTCAAATGTGAGTGGCAAAGGGAGAAAGTGAAAATATTGCTTATTTTTGTTGTTATAGCTATGCTCTGAGTTCTGAAATTTTGGGGGAGGAGGCTAGTTTATAACATCAACCCCAGTAAAACATTACTGGTACTTAATTTATCGACCCCCGAAAGGATGAAAGGCAAAGTTGACTGCGGTGAAATTTGAACTCAGAACATAGCGATAGGCGAAATACTGCTAAGCATTTCATCCAGCGTGCTAACAATTCTGCCAGCTCGCTGCCTTATGGTTTCAAATTTTGCCACAAGGGCAGCAATGTGGAGAGAAGGGAGATGAGTCGATTACATTGACCCCAGTGTACAACTGGTACTTATTTTATTGATGCTGAAAGAATGAAAGGCAAAGTCGACCTCGGTGGAATTTGAACTCAGAACATAGTAACAGGCAAAATACTGCTAAGCATTTCGTCCAGCATGCTAACGACTCTGCTAGCTCACCACCTTACTTGATAATAACGATTTCAAATTTTTGCCACAGCGGCAGCACGGGGGAAGGGATTAAGTCGATTACATCGACCCCCAGTGTTTCACTAGTACTTAATTTATTGACCCCCAAAAGGATGAAAAGCAAAGTCAACCTCGGCAGAATTTGAACTCAGAACGTAGTGATGAGGTAAGCATTCCATCCAGCATGCTAACGATTCTGTCAGCTCACCACCTTACATGATAATAATAATAATAATAATAATAATAATAATAATAATAAATTGTTCTGTCTTGGTATAAAAGATGGGCTACAGCAAATATTCTGCTCAATACCACAGATTTGCTTGTCAGTTGTTTGACCTTAACCAGTTGAGCATGTCCCTTAGTGGCTGACGATATGTGCATCTCTGATCACGAGCAGAAGTAGTGGGGGAGCATCATAGCCATGTGTTGAGAGGGATTCTTTGGGGTTTGAATAGTTCACCTCTGGAAACATGGGTGGTTCTTTCAACATCCTTAAACAACCCTTATTCAGGGACCGTTTGAGCAGGATGGGCTACTCAAAATGAAGAAAATTCTAACTGGGCCCCACCTGCAAGGTCATGCACTGTTTATATTGATATGAGATCACCATGTCGCGCACATATGGTTGTGATGCATGTGCCTGGTGTACCCTAATCAAACGGGTAGTCATGATGGGTATATTGGGCTTCATATATTTTATCCCAGTGTCACTTTGATGGCATGAACTGCTCTCTCACTCAATAATAATAATAATAGGGGGAGGAGTGGAGGGGGAGGAGGAGGATTTCTACTATAAGCACAAGACCTGAACTTTTGTACAGACAGTGCTAGTCAATTACATTGATCCCAATGCTCTACTGGCACTTATTTTATAAACCCCAGAAGGATGAAGGGCAAAACTGACCTCAGTTGAATTTGAACTCAGAACAGAGATGGACAATAATATCATCATCATCATCATTTAATATCTGTTCTATGCTGGCATGGGTTGGACAATTTGAAATAATTTGCCCGGAACTGGTGAGGCCGGGAGTTGCACCAGGTGTCTGTTCTGGCATGGTTTCTATGGCTGGATGCCCTTCCTAATGCCAACCACTCCATAGACTGTACCGGGTGCTTTTTATGTGGCACCAACACCAGTGCTTTTAACGTAGCACCAATAATAATAATAATTCTTTCCACTATAGGCACAAGGCCTGAAATTTTAGGGGAGCGGGGTAGTCAATTACAGTGTTTCACTGGTACCAAGAAGATGAAAGGCGAAGTTGACTTTGATGGAATTTGAACTCAGAACATAAAATATCACAAAGCATTTTTCCCAGTACGGCAACAATTCTGCCAGTTCACCACCTTAGCAATAATAATAATGATGATGATGATGTGATGATGATGGTGGTGGTGACGACACCGCCGACGACAACAATAGGATGCTGAATGTGTCTCAGCGAGTGATTGTAACAAACATTCAGATTAAAAATAAATAATAAAAATAATAATAATATATTCCTGATGTGCCTAAAAAGACACAACTAGGTTAACAAAAGAGAAAGAAGTTTCAAGAAAACAATAAAAGTATAAGAATGTTAATTTTGGCAGCAATGGTAAACTAGGAATCATGGAAGTGAATTTGTGCACTCACTTGTTGCTTAGCCAAAGCAGGCAGAACCATATCAGTGACTTGTCTTGACAAGCGTTTCCATCTATCTTCATTTTCTTTCCTGCACTGTTGCAAAATGATGACAAACATCTCCAGCGCCTGTAGAAAATACGCAAAATAATGAAATGGAAATAAATATATATATATATACATAAAATTGAATAAGGGTAGAAATTGATATTAATCAATTAAAACCAGTGGCCTAGCATAATTAAAAAAATCCGAAGATTAAAATATTTTTACATACAAAATTTAAAGGACTGACCACTAAAAGTGGATGGTCAACATGCTAGATATAGATAGCGATTTTGACATCTATATCTAGCATGTGACCGTCCACTTTAGTGGTCAGTCCTTTAAATTTTATATATATATATATATATATATATATATATATATATATATTATATATAATAAATATTAGGGAATAAATCCAAATTTACAGGGAAAAAATCAGATTTAGGATTAAATCCAATTTTATAGTAAAATATTATATAATATTAATTAGAGACAAAACCACTATTTTGCAAAACAAACAAGGAAAGACTTAATCAATACATAAAATTTTAATAAAAAGTAAAAAAAACCGCCACTACAATTGTTTCATGTCTAATGACAATCTTCAGGTGGATTTCCGATTTTCAAATCAGTTTCAATTTATGAAGATTGTCATTAGAAATGAAACAATTGTAGTGGCGTTTTTTTACTTTTTATTAAAATTTTATGTATTGATTAAGTCTTTCCTTGTTTGTTTTGCAAAATAGTGGTTTTGTCTCTAATTAATATTATATATATATATATATATATATATGATGATGATGATGATGATGATGATGACATACTAGGGTTTCACCATTTCTCATGGGGTTACGTACTTGATAGAAATTTATCAGCCGCAGTAACATTGAAACAACAACTTCTCGCTGTGTTTCTAAGTCCTTGCCGCCATCACTTTTGTTGGTTCCTCGCAGAAGAAACAAATCATAGACTATAGGTTGTAGAGCTGGAATGGCTGTGGAAGAGAAACAAGGAAGTAAAATTGAAGTTGTTTTGACAACAACAATAAAACAATTAAAACAATTAAGATTAATAATTTTCAAGAGAAAACAGGATGATTCTTTTAATAATTAATTTGCAACTTAATTTTTTTGTACCAATAGAGCCTATGTATGTGTATATATATATATATATATATATATATATATATATATACATATACATATATATATATATATATATGGTGGTTGTCTACTCCTTATGCAGAGCTTGACCACTGCCTGCACCTACACCTTAGAACCATCATGTCATCTGACGTGGCTTTTTAAACCAAACAATATTATGTAAAAGACACCCACATAGAATGCACATCCAAGTTGGACGACCAAGAGCTGCAGGTAAGTTCGGATCTTTGTGGATCTTAAAATGTCTTTCGAGGCTTCTGTTAGATTTGCAGGCCTTCTGGCATACATTGCAATGAAAGGTGTGCACAGACATATAAGCAGAATAGTTGGTGGAAGTTCGTTTTCCATGAGTTTGCAAATGAGATTTGAGCCCAGAAAAAGAAAGGCATGATCTGTCACAAACAGTGCACACGAAAAGGTCATTGTGATTCACCTTCTTGATCATAACAAGCTATATACATATCAATGCTAGGCCCGCCTGACTGGCTCCTGTACTGGTGGCACATAAAAAGCTCTACTACACTCTCAGAGTGGTTGGCATTAGGAAGGGCATCCAGCTGTAGAAACACTGCCAGATCAGATTGGAGCTTAGTGCAGTCACTGGCTCTCCAGACCTCAGTCAAATCATCCAACCAATGCCAGCATGGAAAATGGACATTAAACGATGATGATGATACATATATAGCACCATCATCATTCAACATGTATTCCACACGGAAATGGGTTGGACAGTTCGACAGACTCTCAACCTCTCAACCCTTTGCATAAGGGCACATCCATCTCTATTACATACTCCACTCATTTGAGTGGAGTATGTAATAGAGATGCAAGTTACTTGGTGGCCCCACTAGAACACTCCGGCATTTGAAGGGCAAGGGACCTCAGTGCAGTCCTCTGACCCTTCCTAATGTCAGAGCGTAGTGGGTTGTACTTTTATAGTATTAGTGATGCCACCAAGTAACTTGCAAGACAAGCCCTTTCGACTGAGTGGAGGATGTAGCAGAGAGGGATGTGGATTTCTGCAAGGGGTTGAAAGGGAGACAAGAGACAAGAATAGGCATGTTGCTGCAGAGGTGATACATGACTAAGCCCAGCTGGAAGGAGAGTTCCAATGCTATGGCTGCTGAAAAACTATGCAACTGTGCTAATGGAGACACCAAGGTGACATCACAACTTTGATTGTACAAATTAGAAGACTTAACCTATTAAAAGACTGAAGCAGGTCAGACTGTACATAACAGGAACCAGTCAATGGGATTCTTGGTCCACACAGTATTACGGTATGGTATCACAGTTTTGAGTTTAGTCCCACTACAGGTACCTTGGGCAAGATCTTCTTCTGCTGTCACAGCAAAACAGTCAATGCTGTCACTGAATTTGGTAAACAAACTATTACGCCTGTTGTGTGTGTGTGTGTGTGTTTGTGTGTATATATATATATGTGTGTGGTGTGTGTGTGTGTGTGTGTGTGTGTGTGTGTATATATACGTGTGTGTGTGTGTATATATACGTGTGTGTGTGCATGCATGTGTGTGTTTATGTGTGTGTGTGCATGCATGTGTGTGTGTGTGCTTGCATGCATGCGTGTGTGTGTGTGTGTGTGTAAATGTGCATAAATTCTGATTTTTGCATGTCGCTGTTTAAGTGTAAGTGAAGCAGTGCTGGTGTTAATATTCTTTGTGATATTACAGACCAGTCACCCTGCAGAATACAAAAGTCGTTTACCTGCAAAAAAACCAGGTGAGGGTTGGCAACAGGAAGAGCATCTGGCCTTAAAATCCTGCCTCAAAGTCAAATTCCCAACCAAACCATGCTAGCATGAAAAGACAGATATTAAATGAACAAACAGGCAAGACACTCTGCCACACTCACCGTGTGTTGTAGGCTGTAAGCCACTTGCCATGATTCCATCACAGAGTTGTATTATTTTAGGAATACCAATGATTGGCTTGGTATGGAACTTTTCATATGAGAGCATCACCAGAAATTGGAAGATGTGGGGTACTAGACTTTCGGAATATCTGAAGGACAAAAAAATTGAAATAAAAAAAAAGCATTGTAATTATAAAGGAAGTGCGGACATAGCTGTGTGGTAAAGAAGTTTGCTTCCCAACCATATGGTTCTGGGTTCAGTCCCACTGCATGGCACTTTGAGCAAGTGTCTTCTATTATATGGCCTCAGACCAACAAAAGCCTTGTGAGTGGATTTGGTAGATGGAAACTGAAAGAAGCCTGTCATATATGTATGTATCTATGTATCTCTTTTACTCTTTTACTTGTTTCAGTCATTTGACTGTGGCCTTGCTGGAGCACCGCCATTTAGTTTAGCAAATCAACCCCAGGACTTATTCATTGTAAGCCTAGTACTTATTCTATCAGTCTCTTTTGCCAAACTGCTAAGTTACAGGGACGTAAACACACCAGCATCGGTTGTCAAACAATGGTGAGCTGGCAGAAACGTTAGCACGTCGGGCGAAATGCTTAGCAGGATTTCATCTGCCGCTACGTTCTGAGTTCAAATTCCGCCGAGGCCGACTTTGCCTTTCATCCTTTCGGGGTCGATTAAATAAGTACCAGTTACGCACTGGGGTCGATATAATCGACTTGATCCGTTTGTCTGTCCTTGTTTGTCCTCTCTGTGTTTGGCCCCTTGTAGGTAGTAAAGAAATAGGTTGTCAAACAATGTTGGAGGACAAACACAGACACACAAACACATACATATATATATATATATATATATATATACACACATACATATATACGACCGGCCTCTTTCAGTTTCCGTCTACCAAATCCACTCACAAGGCTTAGGTCAGCCCAAGGCTTTGGTCAGCCCAAGGCTATAGTAGAAGACACTTGCCCAAGGTGCCACACAGTGGGATTGAACCCGGGACCATGTTGTTGGTAAGCAAGCTACTTACCACACAGCCACTCCTACGCCTATATATATGTATATATATATATATGTGTGTGTGTGTGTTTGTCTGTCTGTCTGTCCCCGCTACCACTTGAAAACCAGTGTAGGTGTGTTTATGTCCCTTAGCAGCTTAGCAAAAGAGACCAATAGAATAAGAATCAGGCTCAGTAAAATAGGTACTGGTGTTGATTCGTTCAACTAAAATTCTTCAAAGTGGTGCCCCAGCATGGCCACATTCTAATGACTGAAATGAATAAAAGTAAAAATAAAAACAATATCAACAAATCAGAAGCAAACCCCAATTTTGCTGTCTGTAGTTGTCTTAGACCAGGTCAGCCCTGATCAGATGTGTTCCAACCATGACCATCCGGTCTTTTATTCAGTCATGGTGTATCTAAGGCAACTTCATCCAATAAGTTGTTCTGTCTTTCGAAACTAAAACCTTAAATTGAAATTCTTATTTATGACGATAACATTGGTTTCAAATTTTGGCACAAGGCCAGAAAGTTCAGGGGGTGGGGGTTTAAGTCAATTGCATCAACCCTAATATTCAACTGGTACTTATTTTGTTGACCCCCAACCCCTGAAAGGATGAAAGGCAAAATCAACCTCAGCAGAATTTGAACTCAGAACGTAAAGATGGCATTTACGCCAGTAATATCAAACCATCTCTAAGGCAGCGAGCTAGCAGAGATGTTAGTACGCCAGGCAAAATGCTTAGCGGTATTTCATCTGTCTTTACATTCTGAGTTCAAATTCCACCAAGGTCGACTTTGCCTTTCATCCTTTTGGGGATCAATAAATTAAGTACCAGCTGTGTACTGGGGTTGATCTAATTGACTGGCCCCCTCTCCAAAAATTTCGGGCCTTGTGCCTAAAGTAGAAAAGAATATCAAACTCTTACCTTATCTGCCCTTCTTCGATGTATTCAAATTGTTTTATGACAAAACCAATGAAAATCTGTAAGTAAAAAATTGCATCATTTTAACCATAATACAATCATCATCATCATCATCGTTTAACGTCCGTTTTCCGCGCTAGCACGAGTTGGACAGTTCGACCGGGGTCTGGGAAGCCAGGGGCTGCACCAGGCTCCAGTCTGATCTGGCAGAGTTTCTACAGCTGGATGCCCTTCCTAACGCCAACCACTCCGCGAGTGTAGTAGGTGCTTTTTACGTGCCACCTGCACTGGTGCCAGGGGGGTCCGGCATCGGCCACGATCGGTTGGAGCTTTTAACGTGCCACCGGCATGGAAGCCAGCCAAGGCGGTGCTGGCAACGGCCACGTTCGGATGGTGCTTTTTATGTGCCACCGGCACAGGAGCCAGTCGGGTCGGCGCTGGCATCGGCCACGTTCGAATACACATATATAAATATATACACACACACACACACATATACATACATACAGTAGAACCTTGTAGTATGAGTGCACCATTGTATGAGTAATTTGCTCTACGAGCAGAGACTCATACAATTTGTCTTGAAGTACGAGCGGAAATCCAGAGTACGAGCACACAAATCGTCCCATTTTTAAAGGTAATTCAGTTAATAAAACCAGTTTACATATTTCTTTTTGCATTCTCTTATTTTTTATAATTGTCATTTTACTTGTAACTACACCTTTTCTGTTTTAAAACCCATGAAAAATTATTTTTGTGTGGTTGGGGGGGGGCATGAACGGATTAATGAGGAGGAGGAATTGACGAAGGAAGGAGAAAGGCTGCAGGAAGAAGGGGAAGGGGAGGAGAGAGGAGGAGGATTGAGAGCAGAAAGAGGAGGAGGAGGATGATGGAAGGAGGGGAAAGGAGAGGACGAAGGGGGGAGGAAGGAGGAGGTGGAAGAGGAGGAGGAGGAGGATGGAAGGAAGGGGAAGGAGAAGATGAAGGGGGAAGGAGGCGGTGGAAGAGGAAGGGGTGGAAGAGGAGGAGGAGGAGGAGGAGGAGGAGGATGGAAGGAGGGGGAAGGAGAGGACGAAGGGGGGAAGGATGGGGTGGAAGAGGAGGTGAAAGAGGAGGAGGGGGATGGGGGGGAGGAGGAGGAGGAGGAGGAGAGAAAAGATCTTATGATGTTACCTGATCAGAATCCAAAAGACAGTAATTGACCCTCAACTGTACCAACTGGGACAACAAACCCAGCACTTCAGTCTGCAGTGGCAGAGAGCTGGTCACAGTGTACTGCTTAAGAGCCTTGATGACCAGCGGCTCAAACAATCGGATGTACCATGCAATTGAAGACTTGAGAAGAGAAAGAGGAAACGGAAATTTTAATTAACAGAGTGAAATTGCACAAGAGAAAAAAAAACAGAACATTTAAGATAGGGAAAAAGGGAAGAAAAAATGAGGAAGACATAGAAACATGTATAAAAAAACATATAAATGTAAATAAAAAATGTATCCAAAAAGATATTTGAGAAAATTTACTTTAAATTTCAATTTAAGTCTTTGAAGAAAAAACTTGCAAATGCTTCTAGAGCATCGGAGTAAAAAAAACATTTAAGGAACAAAGAAAAAAAATTAAAATTTTGAAAATAGACTTAAATTTTCTATAATGGTGTAGGAGTAGAGTGGCTGTGTGGTAAGTAGCTTGCTTACGAACCACATGGTTCCGGGTTCAGTCCCACTACGTGGCACCTTGGGCAAGTATCTTCTGCTATAGCCTCGGGCTGACCAAAGCCTTGTGAATAGATTTGGTAGACAGAAACTGAAAGAAGCCCGTTGTATATATGTGTATATATATGTGTGTGTGTGTATTTGTGTTTGTCCCCCCAACATCACATGACAACCGATGCTGGTGTGTTTACGTCCCCGTAATTTAGCGGTTCGGCAAAAGAGACTAATAGAATAAGTACTTGGCTTATAAAGAATAAGCCCTGGGGTTGATTTGCTCGACTAAAGGTGGTGCTCCAGCATGGCCACAGTCAAATAACTGAAATAAGTAAAAGAGTAAAGGAGTAAAGAGAGTAAGGATTTAAATTAAAATACTAGAAAATAAGGAACATGCTTATCAAAGAGAATATTTTTCTCTTGTCTGCTGAACACTGCAGAAACTAAACAGGATCCAGTTCTGTAGATTCAACACAGCTTGGCTTTCTATAGTATTATAGCCACATGCTTGAAAATAGGGGACACATACAGACAGATGGGGGGGGGGGGACACATGGACTTACCTTGTCGGTACGGCTACCAGGTTTCAATATGGCAGGAGTCTTCCGTTCAATTCGTTTTTTAAACCAGGCAAGGCTACTGAAAAAAAAAAAACATCAATTATTTGAATTTAAAACATAACATAATTATGTTTTACAATCAACAAGTTTTAGAATCAATGTTTTTCGGTTAGCAAAGATTCAGATGGTTCCAGCGAAAATTTACACCATTTTCAATATTAAAACCTGTAATAACTTGGTAATATACATCTCCATCCACGCCACAAGTAGCCTGCAGGAGGAGGATTGAAGGGCAGTGCTACAAACTCGCTTAACATTCATCAATTATAACATGCTCCCACTAACTACAGAAGTGTATTTTATGTCCAAATGGTACACTGCATACAGCTAGGTTGAAATGATGATGGCAAGAGCTAGAATGACTGCAACAAATAAAATAATTTTTAAGGAAATATAAAGAAGCAAATTATGAACTTGGAAGCATTGAAATGACAAATATTGGAGGAAGTAAAATTTAATGAGATTAATAGTTTTAATTAGCAGATGGTAGAATCCTACTGCCATTTGGGAAGTTGCCATCATACAGAAAAGAACAAAAAAAAAATGGATCAAAGGTCCAACATGAGCAGCAAGCTCATAAGGCTGGTTTCCCAAATTCTCTGGAGTATATATATTCTCCCATTACACAGGATGTCAGTTAATTGCAAGAATACTTGTTTTTGCCAACCGATTGGACTGGAGCAATGTGAAATGAAGTGCTTTGCTCAAGAACACAAGGCATCACCCAGTCCAGAAATTGAAACCACAATCTTATGAACCCAAATGTAATACACTAACCACTAACCCACGTACTCCCACACAGAAGAACAGGTAGGAATCATTCTAAGCTGAATACCCACTGTAAATTATAGAACTGCAAAAGATGCAGTGAGATCTCAATCAACAGGCTGACAGATAAGGACTTTATACATAATAGATTCAGAGGATCAGTTAGCAATTAAGATTCACTACCACCTCAGTCATGTAATCCCACAAATACCCAGAAGGCTCACAACATCTGTTATCTAGATGACCTAATCAGCAATGGAGGTAGTTCTTTTGAAAGTATAATAACCAGGGTAAGCGCAGAGTGTAAAAAGTTCAGGGAACTTTTGTACCTGTTGACAAGAAAGGGTTTCTCTCTTTGAGTGAAGAGCAAATTGTATGATGCTTACGTATGAAGTGTGATTCTGGATAGCAGAAAGAAATGAAGCTTGATTCATGCAATGCTGAATGTGTAATCCATGCTAGCATGGAAAGCAGATGCTAAACGATGATGATGATGATGGTAATGAAGTACAGATGAACAGAGACAAAAAAAGTATATGAGAGGAATCAGATGGAGAGAAGACACTGTTGGTATGAACATGTGATATGTATGAGGGGTGGTAGATGGGTAAAGGTGAAGGTAGGTCGAGCAACATGAGAAGGAGGAACCGGCAGAAGAAGTGAAGTTTGATCTCAATGTACTGGACCTCACAAAGGAGATAATAATGGACTGCAAAGAATAACAAGAGAGTGTGATGGGGAAGTCAACAACCCATCCATCCAATCTATGCCAGCATGGAAAAACAGATGTAAAATTATGACAATGATAAACAGTTTAAAATATCATCATTACATTCTCGGAGTGGTTGGCGTTAGGAAGGGCATCCAGCTGTAGAAACTCTGCCAGATCAAGATTGGAGCCTGGTGCAGCCACCTGGTTCACCAGCCCTCAGTCAAAATCGTCCAACCCATGCTAGCATGGAAAGCAGGCGTTAAATGATGATGATCATCATCATTATCATCATCATTTAACATCCATGTTCCATTCTGGCATAAGTTGGGATCCGATGTGTCCAAGGACTTCATTGTGCCCTAGTAATAGCTTTGGCACAGTTTCTACAAGTGGATCTCCTTCCTAGCACCAACCACTTTACAATGTGTACTGGGTGCTTTTTTCATGTCACTAGTATTAGTGAGGTCACCATGCAGCCCACAAGACTACAAAACCTGACAGAGTGTGGTCGGTTTTATGCTAGGTGATGAGGTGTTAGAGAATGAGGGAAATGGGTAGAGTGGCAGAGCAGGTTTTTATCGTAAAGAAGCTATTAAAAACAAAGCCTCTCAGCTATTTAGATATTCATGAATAAGACAAATGATTAATGACAGATCAAAATCAATCAATCAATGTGTAATGTTGGTGGAAATATTTTAAGAAAAGTTAATAGTTCTAAGAGCTATAATCTTATTAACAACAACTCATTTCAGAGACATTCTAAATCTCGTTAATGATCATTACGTCACATCCACCTTCATTACACTAATTGCAACAACAAAATTGAAATTCTGTAATGACCCATACTTTGTACTGTCCTCTTGGTCTGCCTGACCACTTCTGAAAGCAGCTCCTGCCAGACTCTGAGTGAACTGAGTATAGGGATGTGTAAAGCAGCAATGGTATAAGCCAGGTTTCATGTTGGTCGACAAACGACTGCTTTTCCCATGCCGTAGATGGGAACAGTTCAAGTTTTGGGGAAGCTCCCACTGGCTAGACAGGTTCGTACCAAAGAGTGCTTTCAGCAGCTGAAACATAAAAAAAAACGGAGAGTAAGAGCTTGATAAAGAGGTGATAAAGGAATAAAAAAAAAATCACTTATATTTTATTTTTTAATTCACATTGACTTCATACGAAAACATGAAAATGTTTGGGGTTTTTTTTTTTAAATAAAAGTAAATTTACACAGAACAAACCTGTTGAACACAGAGAACAGTGCTTGTGGCCTCCATTGAAAATGTTGTCTTCAAATAAGTTAGAAATTCTTCTGCATATTTTCCAATGTCGAAGAGCGAGGAAATTTCCAGTAATTTAGCAAACACTTCCAGTGCTACTTTCAATAAGCTGCCAAATTTGTCTGATACATTCAAATCCAGAGAGATCTATAAAAGAAATAAATGTGCTCTAAGAGACGAAATCATCAAAACACCAGCCATGTCATAGACAAAGAATTCAATTCAGTTCTATATTTGTGATATGAGGAATTCATATTATGTATACTGTTTATATCATCATCATCTTCATAATCATCGTTTAATATCTGCTTTCCATGCTAGCATGGGTTGGACGGTTTAACTATGGGCTGGCGGACCAGATGGCTGCACCAGGCTCCAAAATCAAAGTGAAATTCGATGACGGGCATGAGCACCATACGAGCGTGATCGTTGCCAGAGCGGCTAACTGGCTTCCGTGCCAGTGGCACATAAAAGGCACCATTCGAATGTGATCATTACCAGCTTCGCCTTACTGGCACTTGTGCCCCGTGCTAGTAGGGTGCTAAGAGCACAATCTGAGCGTGATCGTTGCCAAAGCAGCTAAATGGCTTCTGTGTCGGTGGCATGTAGGAGGCACCATTCGAGCGGGATCGTTACCAGCATCGCCTTACTGGCACCTGTGCCGTTGGCATTATGTATACTGTTTATATTATGTATACTTGTGTCCTCATCTTGATTGTTGCTTTCACTATGTTTCGACTGGTGTATGCTCCAGCCTTCTTCAGGTGTCTTGTGTTGAACCGGAATTTTGAACCTAACCCCCATGGATCAAATAAAGGGTTAGGCTCGAAATTCCAATACAACAGAGTTCAACACAAGAAACCTGATGAAGGCTTGAGCATACAACAGCTGAAACAGTGAAAGCAACAATCACCACTCTGACAGTATACATAAAGAATTCAATTTTTATATTAGCCCTTTACGTACCAGCCTCTTTGAACCTAGTTTCTTTGATACAAAACATCATGGCAACCAGTATACTCTGTAAAATGGCTGGCATTAAGAAGGGCTTCCAGCTGTAGAAACCATGCCAAAACAGACAATTGGAACCTCAGCAGCTCTCCAGCTGGCCACCTCCTATCAAACCGTCCAACCCAAGCCAGTATGGAAAACAGACATTAGAAGAAGATGATGATGATGATAGTGGTGATGATGACATAGTGTACTATCACACTATGTCCTTCCTTTTCTCTTTTTATCCTTTCTGGTAAAATTCAAGAAGATATAACTGCTATTTCTAGCAGGTAAAGCAAAAACATAGAAGCTTCCCCATCTGCTGCACACAATATAAAATTTAGAAGCATTTGCATACCTTGTAGTTAGAGTAAGCACCTTTTAATACATCATAAACTCTCATATATTGAGGTAGATTGTAGAAAGTTCCAAGTCCTTCTTTACGATTTTTTTCCCTTTCAACTTCTTTCTCTCGTTCTGCAAAATAAAGAATTATCAAAATAATACTTTTTTTATTTTTATTTTTAAACAAAATAAAAGGAAGGGAGGTGAAAGTGTACTGGAAACAAACCAAAATAAAACCTTACAGCGGGAATATGAGGGAATGGAAATGAAAAGAAAGAAATGGTAACCATTGCTACAGGATTCAAGAAGATAAAGATCGCTAATAAAGCAAAGAGAAACCACATGATTGCAAAGCAAGCTTATGAACTTCACAGCCATGCCTGTGGCCAATATATAAGATTAAAATGCTAAAAGAGACTTTTGAATCATTGTATACACACACACAGTGTATTTGGTTTCTCTTTAGAATAGAAAATAAATGAAATAATCAGAAACTTCTTCAATTAAAAAAGAGGAAAAAAAATGGAAAAATAAAAATTCAAATAAACAAGTAAAATTACAGAATTAAAAAAAAAATACTTGGCTCACCTTTTTGTGTGGATTTTGCTGAAGCTTTGGAATCAATGGTTGATCCAAGAAGTACTGATGGCCCTGAGCCATCCTTATCTCCTTTGGCTTTCCGCTTGATTGGACTAAGGGAAGGAGCAGTAGGCAACGATGGGAGGGAAGGTTTAATTTGGGGAGGTCCAGGTGTTATGTCATCTATCACATGAGTACAGGCGTTTAACAGTCTGAAACATAAAAGCAAGGTAAGACATTTAGAAAGCCAGTACTCAGCTCCAGTGTCCCCACCATCATCACCATCATCATTTAACATCTGTTTTCTATGTTGGCCTAGGTAGGATAGTTTGACAGGATCCAGTGAGCCACAAGGCTTCATAGGTTCCATGTCAGCTTTGACATGCTTTCTACGGTTGGAGGGCCCCCTCCTAAAGCTGATCCCTTTACAGTGTGTACCAAGTACATTTGTCATGCCACCAGCACTGGAGAGGTTGCCAAGTAACTTGCAAGACAAGAAAGGACAAGAAAAGGGAGACCTTTTGAAGGATCCCTGGAATAATGTTATGCAACAGGATGCATAAATCAAAAATTAGGGAGTTTCTCCTGGTCAAGCTGCTATTTTGCATCAAGAGGTCACAGCTCTGCAACAAGAGATATGCGATTAGGATGTCGCAGGAAAGAGTCACAAGACAAATTCTTCAGGCTGAGCTCACCAACAAGGAAATCTAGAGGTAGACTAGGAACAAGATGGTTGGATAATATCCATGGTTTCAGTTAGTCAATGCTTGGGAATGCAGCCAGAAAGTCTAATGATAGTTACTTCTGATAGGACCCTAAAGAGGAGGTGACTGAGGATTCTATACCCGCAATCCTCCCAGGGATAGTGGGCAGAGTAGATAGATGAATGGCATCATCATTATCATCGTTTAACGTCCGCTTTCCATGCTGGCATGAGTTGAACGATTTGACTGAGGTCTGGCGAACCAGATAGCTGCACCAGGCTCCAATCTGATCTGGCAGAGTTTCTACAACTGGATGCCTTTCCTAATGCCAACCACTCCGAGAGTGTAGGGGTGCTTTTACGTGCCACTGGCATGAGGGCCAGTCAGGCAATACTGGCAACGGCCATGCTCAAATGGTGCTTTTTATGTGCCACCTGCACAGGTGCCAGTCCAGCGGCACTGGCAACGACCTTGTTCAAATATTTTTTTTACAAGCACAAGTGCCAGTAAGGCGACGCAGGTAACAATCATGCTCGAATGGTGCTTTTTACATGCCACCGGCACAGAAACCAGTTTGTTGCTCTGGCAACGATCATGCTCGGATGGTGCTCTTAGAACTCCACTAGCACTGATGCCAGTCATCGAATTTGATTTCAATAAGAAAAAAATATTAATTTTGCTTCTTTTTTCTTTTTTATTTTCAATTGTAAACAAAGTGGTGGTGAGTACATGTTGGAAAACAAAAAAAAACCCAGCACATACCTGGCAATGTGAGTCAAGAGAATGTCAACAAGAGGAACAAGCTGTCGATCGGAAACACACAGCCACTTGCCATCGTCTACTCCACACAGGTTATTTGTTTCATCTGCCGAACGGAGACACCTATAGGCAGTACCTGGCAATAACACACAAAACCCATCATTAATTATTAAATCAAAGAGTAGCCTTTTTGATGTGAGATGGAAAATGGACAAAATGTGAAGATGGACAAGGAGAAGCAGGAACTGCAAACATTGCAAGCATTTGCAGAAGATACAAGGAGTGCAGGTTCAATACTAGTCTCAAGTATGTTGCAACACCCACAGTTATTGCTGTCTTAGAAGAAGCTTTTGTATAGACAATGACAACTAACTGAAGAATAATTTAATTGATGTACCTTTTCTATAGATACCCATCAAAGTACTAAATAGGTTTGGCTATATCACAAACGAGCAGTATCGCCCAGCGTTGCTCGGGTTTGTTTCAACCCTTTAGAATTGGAATTTTTGAAAAGTAAAAATTTTGCATTATGTAACTTGTTATTCTCTTTAAGTGAACATTTTTCTGGTTGAAATACACCGAAAAATGGCGACACAGCAGTCAATAAATCGTAAAAAATAGGGATTTTCATAGAAAAAAAGCACCTTTTTGATGTAAATAATTTTTGGTGTTAACATGGTCCGATTTGAATTTTTTCTTCTACGGAAGGAAGAGCCAGCCTTCTTCTATCATACTCTCAATTTTGGTCTCGGAGGAGATAGTGTTAGTTGAAGGCTACCAAACTTGCCATACACAGACAACTTCAGCTTTATATATAGAGAGATGAAGAAGTCAAAGAAAAAGCCAGGTTGAGTAAGATTCAGTGTGTGTGTGTGTGTGTGTGTGTGTGTGTGTTGTATTGTGAGGAGGTTAAGTGTCAGAAGTGAGTATACAAGAAAGATTACCTGAAAGTAAATTTCCAGCCAATAACAAGGTATCCTGGTGTGCAGACAAGTCAAGGGCTAGTGGGGACGAACACAGCAGGGACAAAGTCAAGGCTAGTGGGCCACCACCACAGAGAAAGTTGTCATCATCTGTACTTGGTGTCCGTAAGCTGCAATGAGAATAAAATACAATCTTCAAAAACACAGAAATAAAATACAACATAATGTATGTATTGATATTTTAATTCATGACCCTGTATCCAGCTATCCAGAACCCTAACCCCACAGCCACCATCACTCACATCATCATCAACATCATTTTTATGTCCGATTTTCATGCTGTCATGGGTTGGATGGTTCGACAGGATCCGACAGGTCAGAGGACAGTGTTATGTCCCAATATCCCATGTCTCAGTTTTGATGTGGCTTCTACACAGAGGTGGAGTTTAGCTTAGTGGTTAGAGTATTGGACTCATGATCATAAGATTGTGGTTTCAATTCCTGGACCAGGTGATGTGTAGTGTCCTTGAGCAAAACACTTCATTTCATCTGGCAAAAGTGAGTATTCCTGTGATGGGCCAGTGCCCCATCCAAAGAGGAATATATACACCAGGAAACTGCTCTTGTGCTCCTTATAGAGTAAAGTGGCCTAACCCTCTACACAGCCAGCCTCTTCAAATCTCCCTCAAAGTACACACTACTATCTTTAAAAAAGTAAGACATATTGGATATATTGAGTCAGGAAAATAAACAAAGATGGAACGGTCACAAGTGCATGTCTTTGACCATGAGTCTGCTTCATCAGAAATGACTTGGAGGCTAAACAAGAGAAAATGACAACCGAACCCCATATAAAAATACTTGTTTAACAAAAACATGAGCAATGGCCAGAAGCACTGTTGCCAGAGACGAATTAATAACCATGCAACATAACTGGAAAGATTTGAAATACTAACCTCGATGCAGAACTAAGTCTTTTTCGGTTAACACCATGCCTAGCCATCGGTCGATCTCCATCCTTGGTGAGCACAGGCAAGGGGGGTGCACAGCTCCAAGCAAAGGAATGTGATGTAGGCAGGTAGTGTTCTGATAACAGGGATAAGGCATGACAACAGCCATACTGAAGAAGGAAAATAATAAAACAGATGGTTAGTGAAAAAGAAGTGTTTTGTAACGACAGTTTAATGACCAGGAATGTGGCCACAAAGACTGAACATATCCAATGGACCAAGTATGTGGCCACAACAGCCAAATGTGTAGTCACAACAGCCTACAACAGCCAGGTGTATATCTTTATATATATAATTTATATGTATAGAATTCAAGATGGAACATGGAAACAATTAACAGAAATAAGAACAAAAGACAAGGAAAGATGGAAATACCTCTGATCAATATATGTATATATGTATGTATGTATGTATGTATATATATATATAGATATATATATATATATATTATATATATATATGTATATATATTATATATATATATATATATATATATATATATTATATATATATATATATAATATATATATATATAGATATATATATATATAGATATATATATATATATATAGTATATATATATATATATATATATATGTATATGTATATATATATATTATATATATATATATATATATTATATATATATATATAGATATATATATATATATATTATATATATATATATAGTATATATATATATATGTATATATATATATATGTAATATATATATATATATATATATTTATATATATATATATATATATATATATTCATTTCTTGTTGACATTATGCCCAAGTGTTATGCACTTGTTAAATATAAACATTTAACAAAGGAACAAACCAAGGGGTAAAAAAAACCAACAAAGGCATATATCAGAGCAGAGTGGTTCAAACTACAGTAATAAAAAGGATTCACATGAAGAATTCAGAAATGTTTCCTTACACTGAGGTATTTGCATTGACATTTGCGCAGTAGAGATTTAATGGCAGTGATCACTCTGGACAGGCTAGATTCCACTGAGGGATGCACTGGGATGTTCGCGTTGAAATTAAAAGGCTTGACGAGTCCGAGGACTGTCGGAGGTGACTCTTGGGCCCAGTCATGTACAATTGGTGTAAAATAACTGTCAGTGTAATCCTTGGCCACTGTAATGACTGGATCTTGCATAGGGCAATCAACCGCAAAAAACAGGTTAGGTATCATCCTGAAATGATTAGGGAAAAAAAAAATTCTATAGATACCTAAAAAAAAAATTCACCTGTATTACAATTTATATATTGTGTCTAGGGAGAGTCATTCTCTTTTAGTGCCTTATTATTTAACACTTTCACTGGTTCAAATTTTCCAATTATTTATTTATTTCTATTTTAGAAAAAATAGAAAAATAGAAAATAAATAAAACAAAAAATAAATAAGTAAATGAGTGGAAATTGAACAGGTGGGTGTGTTAAATAATAAGGCACTAAAAGAGAATGATTCTCCCCAGACACAATAAAATATGCTTCAATACACGAATTCACATAAAGAATCTTGCAAACTAAGTCCAAAAATGAAACAAGCAAACAAATAAACAAACATACACACACACATTCACACACACACACACACACATATATATGAGAGCATTGTGGTCTGCTTGAAGCACTGGAGTTCAGAAGTAGAAAACAAATGAAAAGAGAAAGAAGGAAAACTTGTAACAATACAGAAAGTTTTAAAAACCATTTATATTTCATGCACAAACGCCTATCTTCAGAAGAATATAGTAAACAGAAATATGTATTCACAAAGATTTTGTTATTTTATCATCAACATCATCTGTTGTCCATGCTGGCATGGGTCGGACAGTTTGACCATGGCCGGTAAGCTGACAGGCTGCACCAGACTCCAGTCTGATTTGGAATGGTTTCTATGGCTGGATGCCCTTCATCTAATCTAGTTCATATAACAAAATAATTTATGTAAATACACATTTCTTTGACTGAAGATGGGCCTTTGTGCCTAAAATATAAAAGTTCTTACAAGTCTTCTGCATTATTAGAAGCTTTCCTTATTTGTCATTTCATATATTTTCTATTTATACACACACACACACACCACACACATACAATATAGTTTTAAAATATCTGGTAATTTTTTCTCTTTATATAATGATTCTAGACAAAGTACAAGCCACCACCCTTCGAGCAGGCCTTGGCCTATCTCAAAATCAAAAAAAAATATACACAGGAGGGAGTGAGGAAGAATGGATGGAGCCACAGGATAAACTTACTTGACCAATGATACTGCAGCACAATGCCGAACTCGGCAGTCTTCATCACCCAACAGGGCTAAAACGGCATCTTCAAGGAAAGTTGTCTGCAAACTAAATTTCTGTGAAAATAAAAACAAAACAAACAACAATTAGCATACCTCAGGTACAATGATGTGACAGTTGTGAGCATGTGTATGTGTTTAAATTTGCTACCTCTTCATTGCAAACTGAACTTCTTAATCACTCAGCTATATGCCCATAATACACACACACACACACACACACACACGCGCGCACATTTATGTAAAGAGTGTGAAAACCATGTATTTTGGTGAAATATGAGTGTCAGCAACAATGAATTTAGAATGCAAGTAGGTGTTTATCAGGGCATAGTTCTCATATTGCTTGTTATTTATTATGTATCTCCAGGCCATAACAGAGGAATTCAAGGGAATGTCCACAGGAATTTCTGAATGCTGACAACCTGGTTCTCAAAGCCAGATTAGTCAAAGAATTAGATGCAAAGTTTGAATTATGGAAGGAGAACCTAAAACCAACATGGATCAAAGTAAACTGAGTAAAGAACAATGCTTTAGTTACTCTTTACTCTTTTACTTGTTTCAGTCATTTGACTGTGGCCATGCTAGAGCACTGCCTTTAGTCGAGCAAATCGACCCCAGGACTTATTCTTTGTAAGCCTAGTACTTATTCTATCGGTCTCTTTTGCCGAACCGGTAAGTTACGGGGACGTAAACACACCAGCGATGTTGCGGGGACAAATACAGACACACAAACATATACAAACACACATATATATACATATATACGACGGGCTTCTTTCAGTTTCCGTCTACCAAATCCACTCACAAGGCTTTGGTCAGCCCGAGGCTATAGTAGAAGGCACTTGTCCAAGGTGCCACGCAGTGGGACTGAACCCGGAACCATGTGGTTGGTAAGCAAGCTACTTACCACACAGTCATTCCTATGCCTAGTTCACAAGAAAAAATACAGAACTTTGCAGCTGTTTAGGAAACAGCTAAACACTTAATAGGTGAGAGTTCTGTAATGTGTATCTACCTTATCTTTTACTTGTTTCAGTCATTAGACTGTAGCCATGCTGGAGCACCAGCATGCAAAATTTTAGTTAAATAAGTCGACTCCACTACTTATTTATTTTTTTTTTTGTAAGCCTGGTACTTATTTGATCAGTCTGTTTTGCTGAACCACTATGGCATAGGGATATAAACACATTAACACCAGTTGTCAAGCAGAGGTTGGGAACAAACACAGACACAAAGGCACACACACACACATATATACAACAGGCTTCTTTCAGTTTCCATCTACAAGATCCAATCATAAGGCTTTGGTCAGCCCAAGGCTATAGTAGAAGACACTTGCCCAAGGTGCCACACAGTGGGCGTGAACACCAAACCATGTGGTTAGGAAGCAAGCTCCTTAACCACTCAGCAACACCTGCACCTTTTTTATCATTAATTAATTGCTAACAGAATGACCCTCCCAAAGTACCACAATTTGTTTCAACACCTCAAGAATCTAGAGAAACAAACACAAAAACAAAATCTGTCTGTCTGTCTCTGTGTGTGTGTGTGTGTGTGAATGAAGACAATAGATAAAGATGAATGAAGTTACATACCCCAAGATATTTATCCTCCTGTGCTCGTCTTGGTAAACACACACTTTGTAAATAGTAAACAATTTTAAAGTTTATTTTTGACACAAGTTCCAGAAGTTCAACCTGCAATAAGAGAAGTAGGAGGAAAAGAAAGGGATTAAAAACAATTCTTTATGGAACAAAAAATGTCAAAGCAAACAAAATTATAAATAATCCTTTCTTCAAATATTCAAATAGGCACAAGGTGTGAACCTTTGGGAGGGGCTTAGTCAATTACAGCGACCCCAGTGCTCAACCTCAAAGGATGAAAGACAAAGTCAACCTCAGTGACAGTTGAACTCAGAATGTAGAATCATCATCATCATCATCATCATCGTTTAATGTCTGTTTTCCATGCTGGCATGGGTTTGACGGTTTGACTGGAGACTGGCAAGCCAGGAGGCCGTACCAGGCTCCAATCTGATCTGGTAATGTTTCTACAGCTGGATGCCCTTCTTAATGCCAACCACTCCATGAGTGTAGTGGGTGCTTTTACATGTCACTGGCATGGGAGCCAGTCAGACGGCACTGTATCAGTCACAACTACAATTTCCATTTGATTGTGATTTGATTTTGATTTACTTTTCGTTCAGTACTCTTACAATTCTGCCAGCTTGCTGCTTTAACCCTTCAGTGTTCATATTATTCTGCTAAAATTAATGTTTTTTTATCCTTGTTGTTTTGAACTAATAATACATTATCTTGTAGCTATGAGATTTTGATGAGGTAGCTGCTAATTTTTAAAATGATATTGTAGGGTTGGTGTGAGAGACCAGATCTGGTCAGTTTGAACATAAAACAGGTTGAATACTTTTGGCTGGATATGGCCGGTTTAAATGCTAAAAGGGTTAATAAAACTATAAATAATGATTACAGAATTTGGCCAGCAATCTGGAGTGGGGGATGCTAATTGATTCCATCAACCCTAGTGTTCAACTGATACTTATTTTATCAGCCTTGAAAGGAACAAAAAGCAAAGTCAACCATGGCAGAATTTGAACTCAGAACGCAAAGACAGACAAAATGCCACTACACATTTTGTTCAGCACGCTAACGCTTCTACCAGCTGCCTTAATATACTTATAATGATTTCAAAGTTTTGGCACAAAGCCAGTAATTTGGGGTGGGGGTGGTGGGGTGGGGGCAAATGGATTCCATCAGCCCCAGTGTTCAACTGAATCTTATTTTATTGACCCCCAAAAGGAATGAAAGACAAAGCCAAGCTCAGCAGAATTCGAACTCATAATAAAAAGATAGATGAAATGCCCTAGGAACCTTTTTGCAGAACCCTAGGCTTCCAAGGAGCTCCAGTTGAGAAACGCAGTTCTAAATTCCAATGAATTTAAAGTAATTAATTGTATTATAATTTTTTTCTTTTTTTTTACATATTTTTTTTTTATATTTGCATAAATTTCACTTCAGAGAATATCTGTTGGTAGTGGAGTACTCTGGATAATAGGGGTCAATGTGATAGCTGTTGAGGTGGTGGTGGTGGTGGAAATGGAGGGATCAGGGTGGTAGCTCCTGTGTTTAAGTGGTTGTGATGACAGTTGAGTGTGGTGGTGGTAGTGGGTGATGGTAGTAGTAATAGTTATTCTGATACCAGTCAAGGTAGGAGTAGTTGTAACAGTAGTGATAGTGACAGGTGGTGTCATAATTATTACCAAAGGTGGTGGTGGTGGTGGTGGTAGTGGAGGTGATGGTGGTATTAATGGTGGTTATTCTGATTGGAGTAGTAATAGTAGCAGTGGTTATAGTAATAATGGTAGTAATTTTGATGATAGTAATCTTGGTGGTAGGTGCTTGTGGGTGGTTATTTTGGTTGAGTCGATAGTAATTATACTAATTTTGGTGGTGGTGGTGGTGTAATAGTCAATAGCTGAAACGATTGTAACAACAACAATAAAAATTATGGCGATGTTGATGATGATGGTGATTATGATGTCGAAGGCACACAACCCAATATAATTATTTCCTCGTTAATAGAAATATAGTGATTAGCAGCAGCTATCACTGCCCAGGTGTGTGTCATCAGGTCTAACCTGAGGCTACTCAACAATGCCTTAATTACAATAATATACTGAAATATATTAATATATTTTACATGGTAATTATATACTATGGCAATAAAGACAAATGTGAAGCAGCATGGGAGCTTCTATACAGATGCTCAAACTGCTAGAAATAGCAGCTAAATATCCTTCAACTAATAACCTACAGTTGAGAAAAAAAAATGGCTATTGTTCTGTATACACAATGCCTGCAAAAAAAAGATAATACTAATCCTTTCTACTATAGGCACAAGGCCTGAAATTTGGGGTGGAGGTTAGTCGATTACACTGATCCCAGTACTCAACTGGTACTTATTTCGTCGACCCAGAATGGATGAAAGGCAAAGTTGACCTCGGTGGAATTTGAACTCAGAGTGTAAAAACGACGAAATGCTACTAATCATTTCGCCTGGTGTGCTAGTAATTTTGCTAGCTTGCCACCTCTGGTGATCATGATGATGATGCTCATTTACAACCATCATGAGATGGGTACACACACATATATACAATGGGCTTCTTTCAGCTTCTGTTTATCAGATGCATTCGCAAAGCTTTGGCTGGCCTGGGGCTATAAAGACATTTGCCAAAGATGCTGGGCAGTGGGACTGAACCCGAGACCACATGGGTAGGAAGCATGCTCCTTAACCACACAGTCTCACTTGAACCCCACAACAATGGGGGAAAACAAAAAAGGGAAACGTACACATTGTACAAAGAATTGCACAAATGAAATGTCTGAAGATAAAGATGACATGATGGTCACATGTGGATTGCTTTTGGCCATAGTTTTACTGCATCAGATTTGACCTGGGGTTAACATTTTACCACTTTACTCAAAATCAAAGCCAGTAACAGAGCTAGTATTGGGGGGGGGGGGGGCAATGAGGGCTGTCCACCACCTTGAGCAATGTTTTAATGGGAGCAACGCTTTTGGGCTGCTGTATAAGCTTGTAGAGGGGCTGGAGAGGGGTAAGCTCAAGGGCTGCACCAGGTGGAAAACATTTTGCGGCACCACTGATCAAAAGAGTAAACACAAAAAGCAATAAAAACAAAGAAACAAATTTTTTTTTTCAAAGCAAAAGATTAAAAAAAAAAGTATCATACACACTCCAAACTGAAATATTTCTCCAAGATCTCACCTTAACGAGCCAGTAAGGATTTGATATGATAGGCAGCAATTTCAGTAGAATATTTATACACAGATCTGAATGAGCGGAGACCATGAGGTTCGACAAGCACACTTGAAGAGCAAGAAGGCCTTGCCGAGCTGCCATCGACGATTCGTCTTCAATGATGTTCAATATTACTTGAACAAGATCAACGACGGAAGGATACGATAATGCTGAAATTAAGGAAAATAGAAATTAAAAAATGAGGAAATAAGGGTTAGGCTTGCATTTATATTTTTCTTAATGTTTTTGCTACAGTCAACAGTGTAGGTCAACAACTTGAGTTAAAAATTTTAGCCAGCTATTACTATTCAGATAATGTTACATGTTACACAAAGTAGACACTTTGAGTCTTTCTTAAACAGAGTCAAGACTATTGAAAAGGTTGCAAGACACAACGAAAATTTTAGGAAAATAAAAATAAGAAAAAAAGGGGAAATTTTACCGGTGAGTGTATTAAATTATAAGGCACCAAAAGAAAATGACTCTCCCCAGACACAACAGAATATGCTTCAACACACGAACTCATATAAAGAATCTTGCAAACCAAATCCCAAAACGAAATATATCTACAGAATATTCTTTAATATCTCATCATCAACATCATTTAACAAAATTTCCATGCAATCACGGGTCAGGCAGTTTGATAGAAAGAGGTAAGTCAGAAGACTACACCATGCTCTACCGTCATCGCCACAGCTGCTGCCATTGCCACCACCACCACCACTTAATGCCCATTTTCCATGCTGGCAAGCCAGAGGGCTGCACCAGGCTCTAGTCATCTCTTTTGACATGGTTTCTACGGCTGAATGCCTGTTTTTTTTTACATGGTACCACCATGGGTGATTTTGTACGTGGGTACCAGCACAGGTGCTTCTTTAAGTGATTCCAGCATGGATGCTTTTCACATGGGTGCCATTTACTCAGTGCCAGCACAGGTGCTTTTTGTGTGACGCTGACATGGGACCCTTTTTATGTGACACAAATACCCAAAGGGTTGCCAAGTAGCTTGCAAGACAAGGACATCTTAGTTGAGAGAAGGAGAGGAACCCAGAGAACTGGCCTAATGCCAACCCCTTTGCAGGGTGGTCTGGGGTGCTTTTTCTTGTGCTACCACCACAAATAACTTGCAGGACAAGACCCCTCAACTGGGTGCAATAGTTTTGAGAAGCAATAAAAGTAAAACATAGCTACCTCAGAAGTAGAGAGAGAGGAGAGAAAGATGGTGAAGATGGGACAGAGAGGAGGGAGGGGTTGAACACCCAAGTTATAGTGTTGTATATATTGGAGAGGGCTAGTGGAGAGGGTGGGCAGACGGGTCATTCCTTGACTCAATCAAATCATATCAAAGTTTTTAGGCTTGAGTTGCTAATTTTCTGTTTCATTGAAATATATGTTGTCACACACACACACACACACACAAATATATGTTTAACCGTTCAGCATTCAAATTTCTTTGTCTAATGTCTGATGCTTATTTATTCACATTGTTTTGAATTATCCATGCTTTATCTTGTAACTTTGAGATTTTGCTGATGTTATTGCTTATTTTAATAATGACATTGCAGGGTAAGTGTGAGAGACCAGATTGGACAGGTTTGAACAAATAAAAAGTAGAATATTTTGGCCGGATACGGACGGTTTAAATGCTAATGGTTAACATACACACATGAGCACAGGCATGGCTGTATGCTTAAGCTTGCTTCCCAACCATATTGTTTCAGATGCAGTCCTATTGCGCAGCACTTTGGACAAGTGTCTTCTACTGTAGACTTAGACTAATCAATGCCTTATAAGTGAATTTGATAAGCAGTACTGGAGCTGATTGCTTGACTGTGTATCCAAGGCATTGGCTGGCCCAGGGTTATAGTAAATGGTGTTATAGCCAGGGTTATAGTCCAAGGTGCCGCACAGTGGGACTGAACCTGAAGCCATGTGGTTGGAAAGCAAGCTTCTTAATCACACACCTGGTCATGGCTGAAACACCTCTGATTGATTATAAACCTACTCAGTCAGATATGACTTGTGACTAAACAACAAATTCAAAGTCAAAAAGGAAGTTGGCTTTAGAACCTAAAATACTGGAACCTTTGAACCCATCTGATCTAAAACCCCTTCATTTGTGTGACATCTATAAAAATACAAAATCCCGACAGAAACAAGCAACAAGACAAACCTTTCTCTGAGAGGGATGAACTGTTATGTTCCAACCACTTCTGGAAATCTCCTTGCCCTTCAATCAAAGCACTGCGCAGTAAATTTGCCACAATCACTGCAGTGTTTCCCTTTAACTGTGGATCGGGGTGGTTGGCAAAAAGTAACACATCACTGATATACTGACTCTCTCGACCTGCAAAATGATGGAAATTTTAGCATTTGTAGACAAAAGGAAACTTTAAAATAGCATATGAGCATCCACTAATGTTCTGAGAGAAAATCATTACCATTAAAACATACCAAATAATACAAACACTTTATTGTTTAGCTGAGAATGTTAATAATAATGATCCTTTCTATTATAAGCTCAAGACCTAAAATTTTTAGACTGGTGGGAGGGGGGAGGCACTAGTCAATTTGATCAACTTCAGTGCTAAACTTGTACTTATTCTGCTGACCCCAAGTGGTTGAAAGGCAAAGTCAAACTTGGCAGATTTGAACTCAGAATATAAAGGCAGCGAGCTGGCAGAAATGTTAGCACGCCGGGCGAAATGCTTAGCAGTATTTCGTCTGCCACTATGTTCTGAGTTCAAATTCCGCCAAGGTCGACTTTGCCTTTCATCCTTTCGGGGTCAATTAAATAAGTACCAGTTACGCACTGGGGTTGATGTAATCGACTTAATCCGTTTGTCTGTCCTTGTTTGTCCTCTCTCTGTGTTTAGCCCTTTGTGGGTAGTAAAGAAATAGGTATTACGTCTGCTGTTACATTCTGAGTTCAAATTTCACCGAGGTTGACTTTGCCTTTCATCCTTTCGGGGTCGATTAATTAAGTACCAGTTACGCACTGCGGTCGATGTAATCGACTTCATCCCTTTGTCTGTCCTTGTTTATCCCCTCTATGTTTAACCCCTTGTGGGCAATAAAGAAATAAGAATATAAAGGCAGACAAAATACTTAACAGCATTTTGTCTGGCATACTAACAATTCTACCAGCTCACCACTCTGATATTAACAATAATATTAATAATAATAATAATCCTTTCTGCTACAGGCACAAGGCCTGAAATTTTGGAGGAGAGAGATAGTCGATTACATCAACCCCAGTGCATTACTGGTACTTATTTTATTGACCCTGAAAATATGAAAGGCAAAGTCAACCTCGGCGAAATATGAACTCAGAACATAAAGATGGATGAAATGCTGCTAAACATTTTGCCCAGCATGATAACAATTCTGCCAGCTCCCTGCTTTAATAATAATAGTAATAATAATAATCCTTTGTACTAAAGGCACAAGGCATGAAATTTGTGGAGAGGGGACTAGTTGATTACATCAACCCCAGTATTTCACTGGTACTTAATTTATCAAGCCCGAAAGGATGAAAGGCAAAGTCGACCTCGGCGGAATTTGAACTCAGAACATAAAGATGAGCAAAACACCACTAAGAATTTTGTCCAGCATGCTAACGATTCTGCTAGAATAATAATAATAATAATCATCATCATTATCGTTTAATGTCCGTTTCCCATTGTTTAACAACTCCTTTCCATGCTAACGTGGGTTGGACGGTTTGACTGAGGTCTGGAGAGCCAGTGGCTGCACCAGACTCCAATCTTGATCTGGCAATGTTTCTATAGCTGGATGCCCTTCCTAATGCCAACCACTCTGAGAGTGTAGTGGGTGCTTTTTATGTGCCACTGGCACAGGAACAAGTCAGGTGGGCAGAAGTAGTGGGGGAGCATCATAGCCATGTGTTGAGAGGGATTCTTTGGGGTTTGAATAATTCACCTCTGGAAACATGGGTGTTTCGTTCAACATCCTTAAACAACCCTTATTCAGGAACCTTTTCAGCAGGATGGGCTACTCGACCAGAAGAAAATTCTAAATGGAACCCACCTGCAAGGTCATGTGCTGTTTATCTTGATATGAGATCACCATGTCGCGCACATATGGTTGTGATGCATGTGCCTAGTGTACCCTTATCAGACGGGTAGTCATGATGGGTATACTGGGCTTCGTATATTTTACCCCAGTGTCACTTTGATGGCATGCTCTGCTCTCTCACTCAATAATAATAATAATAATAATAATAATAATAATAATAATAATAATAATAATAATAAAAATTGAACTTACACTGATGATTTTCAACAAACACATTGTGGAGTAAGATTCGAGGAAATAAAGAAATAGCATTGCCAATCGTACCAAGGGCTAAAGTTTTCACACTGACACGGACAGTCTTGTCTGAAATTAGACCCTGAGGTGTACCAGAGAGTAAGAAACGACGACATAAGAGACGTATACAGTAGACTAAAGGAACCTCGCCATCACAATAATGTCCCACACCAGGGGGTACATCATCAACTACGACTACCACTGCTGGTATGGGAGACGGTGATGCTGATTCATGCGAAGTTGTGTCAATCGTCAATGCATTATCATATTCAGGGTTTCCATTCAAGTCCTGGCTGACTCCCTTTTGTAGAGGGGGCCGGTGTTTAGGGCTCAGGCTTTTGATGCTCAACAAAGTCTCTACACTGCTGCTGTGAGAAAGGGTCGAGCGTTCAGATCGCTCCTCATTCAAGTCTCCAATTTCAACGTTCGTGTAAGCGTTTTCCATCGTTATGATCACTGGATCGAGAGTATTTTCACTGAAGGAGCCGACAGATGCTGCTGCAGTGGATTCTAAATCTGTAGAGAATGTTCCTTCATTGGGCAGTTCTTCATCAAGGTCGGCATTGAAACACACATTATTCGACCTATTGCTACCACTCCTGGCATGCGCACTTCCTGCTTCATCCACTTGACTTGTCGAGGAAGCAAAATCAGATGCGAAGCCAGATGAGTCTTCGGACGTCGTGATTTGACTGTAAATTTCAGCTGCAGATTGATCTTCTTCCAAACCAACATCATCACTGACCGATGGAAAACGCTCCAAACCACCTAAAATGCAAAAGCAGAATTTAGTGTCATTGTTTATACAATTTATACAAAATACATACAAATTTCACTCAATTTCTCATCATAGTTCATGGAGTAAATATCATACATACATACATAAATATAAGTTCAGCAAAAATTTAGATTCAAATGAATATGGTACTTAATTTAGATGCACCAGAATTCTGTATGGTGTTATCCATAAAAATCCGTGGGGTGATTATAATCAAAATTTTAATTATACATAAATATATATACATACATATATATATATATATGTATATTATTTTCTTTTCTTGTTTCTTTCTGTGAAAGAGCATAGGTTCAAAACATTAAAGACTTTTTCACTTCCCGACTGCTAAACTAATACATATGTTTGTTGTCTACACCACCCGTCTTCGTCTTTTGTTTTTTTTGTGAATCCATCCATCCATACATACATACATATAAGAATAATAGAAAATGGAGACAAATTCCCAAGATGTTATTAAACCATTAATATCACCAAATCACCAACATATGTTTCAATAGATGCATCAATCTCATCAGGGAGGACATAAACAAGTGTTCATCAATAAGTCATTTTTACAAATGTAAGAAACTACAATATATATATATATATATATATATATATACACTCTTCCTCTGGATCTTTCCTTGCAAATTGAACATTCATATATATATATAAATGGCAAAATGTATGTGTGTGTGTGTGTGTATCCTTTATACAAATCCACAATTTTTCAGTTAGAGGGCTCGCACTTTCTATGGTCATTCAAAACCGTCCAAGGGTGGTTGTGCACATCTTAACATTTCCCCAGTCACCCAGCAAAGCCATTAAAAAATCAATAGAAGTGAGACTTTTTTGTGAATTTTCTATCCAAAACCCAATCAAAATGCCCGAAACTTGATACCCCAATTGAATGCCAGCTAGCTGTATGTAATTGGTTGGAGATTTGGACAGTACTCACATGTATGTGCGCACGCACGAAGCTCTGTATATGCGTGCACTAGCACTATGACCTGGTGTTACCGGGTTATATTGCTAGTATATACATATATATATATATCACGTGATCACGTGACCGACCAGACTATCAGATGTTGCTACACATCGCTGGTCACAATGCATTGTTTTAGCCTTCGAACGACGCCACCCCGCTGGCTAAGCAAGCAGGCCAACAGAAGAAAGAGAGAAAGAGTGGTGAAAGAGTACAGCAGGGATCACCACCCCCTGCCGGAGCCTCGTGAAGCTTTTAGGTGTTTTCGCTCAATATAAACACAACGCCCGGTCTGGGAATCGAAACCGCGATCCTACGACTGCGTGTCCGCTGCCCTAACCACTGGGCCATTGTGCCTTCACACACATATCTATCTATATATATATATCTATATCTATATATATATATATATACTTTATTTTAAGCAGCAGAAAATTCAACAAAATCTGTTACTCTGAGTTTCTCGTTGCCGTTCATCAGACAGTTTTTGCTAGAATGGAACATATATATTAATTCAATCTATACTCTTACAAACGCTACACCTTTAAAAAGAAATGGACTTGTTTGATTGGCCCTTTAGAAAAAACGGTCAATCTTCGAGCGATAAACAAAAAGGTCAAAAATATATGTATATATATATAAAAAAACTTATAAAAATTATAAAATCCGAGGAAAAAACCTATTGCCGTTAATGAAGACAGTACAAATTAATGCATAGAAATTAAACCTGTTATAAATACTGCAATACATATTTATATTAAAATCCACATATATATATCAACATACACAAAAGGATGCGCGTAAACGCCATACATACATATACAGACGTATGAATATGAATCTAAATATACACATAAAAGCATGTGTACATATATTCACGCAAACCGTCTCGCACGCAAGCTAAAATTCATCTATGTAGCAATTCTCATATACTGAGCAAGGAGGGGGAATTATATGAGAATTATATGAGGGGGAAGTATATGAGAATTGCTACATAGATGAATTTTAGCTTGCGTGCGAGACGGTTTGCGTGAATATATGTACACATGCTTTTATGTGTATAATTTAGATTCATATTCATACGTCTGTATATGTATGTATGGCGTTTACGCGCATCCTTTTGTGTATGTTGATATATATATGTGGATTTTAATATAAATATGTATTGCAGTATTTATAACAGGTTTAATTTCTATGCATTAATTTGTACTGTCTTCATCAACGGCAATAGGTTTTTTCCTCGGTTTTTTCCTCGGATTTTATAATTTTTATAAGTTTTTTTATATATATATACATATATTTTTGACCTTTTTGTTTATCGCTCAAAGATTGACCGTTTTTTCTAAAGGGCCAATCAAACAAGTGCAATTTCTTTTTAAAGGTGTAGCGTTTGTAAGAGTATAGATTGAATTAATATATATGTTCCATTCTAGCAAAAACTGTCTGATGAACGGCAACGAGAAACTCAGAGTAACAGATTTTGTTGAATTTTCTGCTGCTTAAAATAAAGCATATTACTCTACCACTGGTATTTGAGTACACTTTTTTCCACCTTGTTTCACATTTATGTGTTTACTCCGGTATATATATATATATATATATATATATATATATAAATAAATAAATATATATATATGAGTCTGCAACAAGCACGTTGCTTCATTCAACAACATTATTCATATGTAAAGAGTCCTTTGAGCTTGTCCAAGCTTTCAGTTTTGATGGGTGTCCCCTACCTCCACGTAAGAACATACAATTTGAATCATCAAGAAGTATTAACAAGAAGCATTACACGAGTTAAAAGAAGAATAGGAGCAAAACGAAAGCAGATCTGATAACTTGTGAGAGAGAGAGAGAGGTTGGGTTCAAGGCTGAGACCAACCTGTAACTTACTCTGAGTCCGAGGTCGTGTATAGACTGTGCTTAGATCGTTGGAGTAAACTGATGACCGCTTGATGGTGTTCTTGTTCACTAAGATGGGAATTAGCTGAGGTGGTGGCGTTTTGATTAATTGATGAAGACCTTCAAGGGCAGCAGTGGCAACGTTGTGGTCAGTATGACCCGTGAAGTATAACAACAACTCGTACACCTGAAAATATTGCATCAATATTAATATCTATTACATACATACACATACTTAATACATACATACATATATATATATGTATATATATATATATATATATAATATATATATATATATTATATATATATATATATATACATACATATATATATATATATACATATATATATATCATCATCATTTAGCGTCCGTTTTCCATGCTAGCATGGGTTGGACGGTATATATGTATATATATATTTATTTATAATTATATACATACATTCATATAAATGATTTAGTGTATAGAAGAGATTATAATCCAAGCTGTGTCCTCGTGAAGCACATCAGACATAGGGTCGAGAATAGGGGGTGGAAGAGGAGCATGCAGACTCCTAAAATTTGGAGTGGGGGCAATGACAATGCTCCAAACACACTCCTACAAATATTCATTGCCCAAACAAATGAGCGTTGGATTTATCTGATTTGATCGATAATAATAATAAAAAAAAGACCATAACCAGTTGAGCATGTCCTTTAGGGGCGAACGATATGTGCATCTCTGATCACGAGCAGAAGTAGTGGGGGAGCATCATAACCATGTGCTGAGAGGGATTCTTTGGGGTTTGAATAATTCACCTCTGGAAACATGGGTGTTTCATTCAACATCCTTAAACAACCCTTATTCAGGGACCTTTTCAGCAGGATGGGTTACTCAACCAGAAAAAAATTCTAACTGGGCCCCACCTGCAAGGTAATGTGCTGTTAATCTTGATATGGGATCACCATGTCGCATACATATGGTTGTGATGCATGTGCCTAATGTACCCTTATCAGACGGGTAGTCATGATGGGTATACTGGGCATACACACACACACAATGAGCTTTTTTCAGGTTTCATTTACCAAATCCACTCACAAGGATTTGGTTAGCCCAAAACTATAGCAGAAGACACTTGCCCAAGGTGCCTTGCAGTGGGAATGAACCCAGAACCATGTGATTGGGAAGCAAACATCTTACCACACACCTGTGCCTGCACCTATAAATAAACAGAGGAATTCAGTATTTCTACACAGTGAATCATGTTTTGATTAATCTACATCCTGTATTTTACAACATCACCTTGAATATCCATTCTCGAAAGACGGTAAAAACGAAACCAAAAATGTCATACCTGAAGGATTTGTCTAATGTTGACTTTCACGTGTTTTTCACTGCTGCCTTTATGTACAAGACCGAAGCTTCCTTTCAAGCCAAGGTCCCTTTCAGGGCCAGTTAAATAAGGGACTAGGTTCCGGATTGCGAGAAGAACGCCAAGTAAATAATGGACTTCGTGTTCTTCATCGACAGGAAGAATTAAATCTGAAAATAATCGGAAAAGTTTACGAGTAAAACTTTTAGATGTAGATAAGAAATGCACACAGATATGCAGATATGTGCATGTACACATGACCATATAACAACTTCACCACTTCATAACCCTTTTGTAACCATATTTCTGATGATAAACACTAGCTATGTGATTCTATTAATTTTGAAAAATAATTAAGAGTTTGGTTGCATTTAATATAAAATAACATCTATTTACTATATTTGACAGTATAATAAAATGTCTCAAAAAATTGGCCACAGTCCTACATGTGAAACTGGGCTTATATCACATGTGCTTAACCCTTTAGCATTTAGACCAAGCATATCCCGTCCAAATAAATTATCTGTTTTATGTTCAAACTGGCCATGTCCCAGCTTCTCAAACCTACTTAAAGTGCAATAAATCAGTTATACTTTTACAATACACAAAATATTTTAACAATTTCTTCTTATACAATTCCTAATAATATCTACTGTAATAAAAGTAAAATTCCCTCTGTCCAGGATCCTTGTATTTCAGTCTATATTTACTCTACATAGACATATTATACCATTTTGGAATCGGATGATCCCGGGATTGAAAATCTGCCCTTCATTTGGTTCTTGAATATCCAGCATTGAGATCTGATTTAAAAGCATTTGGGCTGCTATTTCTAGCAGGCAAAGCTTGGTTGATTCATGCCATCTTGGTTGGTATTTGTCAGATGACGTCAGAGACCAAGGAGGAGATAACTGACATTCGTTTCATTAATTTTACATCGAGATAAGAACTTTGGGACAAATTGGCCAACAATAGGAATTCAACTTGGGACCGGAACAATAGAATTATTGCATAACAGAATTAATTCTCATCCGTCCTTAACCTCTGATCAAACACCACCGGGGCATATAGTCATTATAGACATATTATAGTCATGCTAGTTAGCGCTCTTTAGTTTTATGCTACAGGCCCAATTAGGCCACTGCAGGAGCTAGCTTAAAAGCCCACAAGGAGTGTGGCTTTTAAGCTAGTTTAATTATAAAAATATTATAGGATTTTTAAAACATCAAATGACTAGGAGGGTCCATCTGAGTAAAATAGTAATCAAAGGGGCCCATAGGCAAAAAATGGTTGTTGAGAGCCACTGCTCTAACATATCATGCATTAATATAATATTGGCTTAAAAACAGAAGAGAAAGGAACCATCCAAATACTCACCTAGTAGCATAATGACTAATCTGTTTATGAAAGACAAAGGGTTGTGTGAATGCTGACAGATCAGTGAGAGACTTGAAGCTGCTGTACGCCGGGTTGATGCAGACGAAGACTTCAAATTTGGTAGAAAACTCTTTAGTAATGCCTTCATGAGGGGGACAAAAAAAAAAGACAGGTCAAAAGGTTAAATAAACAAAATAAATTTGATTATCTATATGAAAGACAAAAAAAAAAAACACTTCAATTTTTATAACTTTGTAACTGGCTTCCGTGCCGGTGGCACGTAAAATGCACCAATCCGACCGTGGCCGATGCTAGCCTCGCCTGGCACCAGTGCAGGTGGCACGTAAAAAGCACCCACTACACTCACGGAGTGGTTGGCGTTAGGAAGGGCATCCAGCTGTAGAAACATTGCCAGATAAGACCGGAGCCTGGTGCAGCCTTCTGGCTTCCCAGATCCCCGGTCAAACCGTCCAACCCATGCTAGCATGGAGAACGGACGTTAAACAATGATGATGATGATGGTGATGATGTAACTGTGTTGTAAATATTTATTAACCGTTACTTTGCAATGACACAGGGAAAGACGAAAAAATGCAAGAGAAATGTGAGCAAGAAGAATGTTCCTTACTTTGACTTCTGAATCATTTGCAAAAGCCATAAGTACAGGACATATTTTCTGCATGGAAGCTGCAAGGGTTTCTTGAATGGCCTCTTCTTCACGCTTACAAACCCGTGCAATGCAGGGCAGCAAGTTGACAATATATGGCCTGCACAAGAATAAAGAAAGAGAACAAGGGTTAGTTTACATGATGATATGAAAATAAAATGGTAAACCTCACTTCATCTTTGTTTTTTTATTTTCCTTATTTCAGTCATTAGACTGCGGCCATGCTGGGGCTCTGCCTTGAAGAGTTTTTAGTCAAATGAATTGACCCCGGTAATTATTTTTTTTTAAAGCCTGGGACTTATTCTTTTGGTTTCTTTTGCCAAACTGCCAAGTGGCGCTGAGGGACAGACAGACACACACACACACACAAACACACATATACAACAGTCTTCTTTCAGTTTTTGTTTACCAAATCCACTCACATGGCTTTGGTCAGCCCATGGCTATAGTAGAAGACACTTGCCGAAAGTGCAACAAGGTGGAACTGAACCTGGAATCATGAGGTTGAAAAGCAAACCTCTTACCACACAGCCAAGCTTGCATCCACTTATAGAAGATTAAAAGAAATTTCAAGTTTCTTGCTATAAGGACACAGCTACAGCTGTACAGTTAAGAAGTCTGCTTTGAAGCCAGACCATCCAGATTTGATGCCAATGTGTAACCAGTTTGGGTAGGTGTCTTCTGTTACAGCCTTGGGCTGATCAAAAACCTTCAAAGTGAAATCCAGCAAACAGACACTGCGGAAGTACATCAAATATATATTACAACAGGAAAGACATTCAGCTGCAGAAAATCTGCCTCAATAACCTCTGTCCAACCCATCCAACAATCATGGAAAAATGGACATTGAAACAATGATGAATGGTGTGGCACAAAAAGCACACAGCAGTCCACTCTGTAAAGTGGTTGGCATTAGGAAGGGCATCCAGCCATAGAAACCATGCCAAGGATGACACTGGAGCGTGACAAAGCCCTGACTCTTGCCAGTTCCCTGTCAAACTCATGCCAACATAGAAAGTGGATGATAAATGATGATGATGATGATAATGATATATATATATAATATATATATATATATATATTATATATATATATATAATATATATATATATATATACATATATATTTAAAAGAATGGCAAAGTCAGTTTATGTTACTGGCAATTTCAAATAAACCTCAATACGACCCAAATTGGCTGAAATTATTTTCATAAAACTCAACTCGTGAACTTTGGGCACAAAAGAGACAGTGATAGATAAGGTAGTGTGTGTGCATGTGTGTGAGAGAGAGAGAGAGACCGTAATTTATCACGTACAAGGAACCCTTTTTTGTCAAAAATTAGGTTAAAAAATATGGGAGTTTCTTATACATGGATAGTATTATAATCCCTTACAAAACAATTTTTCCAAATTTTAAGCCCCCAAAATTAGGGGGTTCCTTATACATGTTAAAATACAGTAATTGGTATGTCCATCAAAGATACCCTACAGCATACAGAACTCTCCAAATCATTTTATTTATAGTGAGGTCAGGTCAACTTGCCTTTCATCCCTGCAAGATCAACAACATAAATACTAGACTGAAGACCAAGATCTAGATAATTGATAAAAACCCTTAAAACTAGTGTTCCAGCATGGCCACAGACCAATGATTGAAACTAGTAAAATAATAAAATATGTGTAACCCTTAAACCAACATTGCACGAGGGCCTTAAAATACAGCTGGGTAACCATCTTTAAAGGTAATAAGGTGTCATTTCACCATTTGGCATTTAAACCAGTCATATCTGGGCCGAATATTCTACTTGTTTTATGTTCAAATCAGCCAGATTCGACTTCTCACACCTCACCTGCAATGTCTTTTTAAAAGTGAACATACACACACATACACAGAAACACAAACATGCATGTACAAAAAAACATACACAAAAATCTCACACACACACATGTGCACACAAACACACACATAAACAAACAAAACACAAAAAAAACATAACATAAACACACGAAAAAACACACACACATTCACATGCTGATTTCTTCAGTTTCTGCCTCCCAATTTTATCAAAATCATGAAGCTGTGAGATAATCCATGATTAATTCAAAACAATATGAATAAATAAAGATTACATTTCACAGAGTAATCTGAACACTAAAGGGGTAAGGAAGATATATCTGCTATTTCTAGCAAGTTAACAATCACATAGGGGATCTCTAAAGTATAGTACATTACTACAACATACATTACTTTGTGTACAGATTACCTGGGATTTGTAGATTAACATACCTGCATTTCTGAGGACGTATCAAATGGCACATATCTGCAAATCTCCAAAGTGCTCCTCTAAGACTTCGAGATGGTCCATTTTTCTTGATCTCTTTGTACAGTTCCACCTGTAAACGGCCCAAGTTTGTTTCTAACAAAGTCTGGAAAGAAAGGAACAGAAAAACAAGATGAGAATTGTTTGTTGGTGTATATATCTTATAAATATTTAAGCCACAGTATATGGATTCAAGTGATCCAGTAGTTCTCATAAATAAGGGTCCTTAATGTATCGTTGTACAAACAGACCGTATAGAATGCATGGCACCTTGGGCAAGTATTTTCTACTACAGACTTGGGCCGACCAAATCCTTGTAAGTGGATTTGGTTGACTTGGCAGACAGAAACCGAAGCACAGAACCCTGTCGTGTATATACACCACGCATCCTTTTCCAAGTAAGTTTTATCTTAATAATTACAATGCACACTCTTCTATCTACTTCTATCTCTTCCACTCTTCTTCTATCTCTTCTACCTCTTCTCTGTCTATCTATCTCCTTCTCTTGCTCTTCCTTTCTGTCCCACCCTTTCCCTATTCTCCTCCTCTCTCCATCACCGTTCTCTGTCTCTTTCACTCTTCCTCCTTGACTCTCGTTGCTGACACATTACGAAAGGCGATCTTTCTTCCACTTCCTTCGTAAAGACAAGACATGCTTTCACCTGTCTCTTCTCATAGCTTGTCTTTCTATCATTCATAATAATTTTACACATCATCTTGGCTTAACAGCCCTCACCGTCTGTTTTTACTGTCTTGTTCTCACTGTCCTGTTTTTGTTACCACTTTCACCCTCCACAAAAAATCCCAAATTTTTTTAATTTGCCTTGCAGGAAGGACTGTTTCAACAAAGTCGCGTTTTGTCCTTACCTTCACAACGCGGAGAAGATGAAACAGGGACAACTGATGAAGGGGAATGTTCTTTATGTTGCATGTCTCGTTTCTCCATTTGTTTGTTGTTTTTTTTTTGTTGTTGTTCGAAAAAAAGTTCATTTTCTATGTTTTTGTTTTTATGTTTTTGTTTTCTCATTGTGTCTACGTTTTTTGATGTCCTGTACCCATATATGCATGTATATATACATATATGTGTAAGTATGTACATATATGTATATATGCATATATTTATATTTGTGTATGTATATGTATGTATGTATATGTGTGAGTGTCTTTATATTTGTGTTTGTCCCCCTTCACTGATTGACAACCGGTGTTGGTGTGTTTATGTCCCTGTAACTTAGCAGTTCAGCAAAAGATACCAATAAAATAATAACAAGGCTTGAAAAAATAAGTCTTGGGGCCGACCTGTTTGACCAAAGAGCCTTCAAGGAGATGCTCCAGCATGGCTGCAGTCAAATGACTGAAACAAGTAAAAGGGTGAAAGAACAATAGTTGGGCAATGATAGAGATGATGATGATGATGGAGATGATGGTGATGACAGAGATGACGAAGATGGTAACGAAGAAGGAGAGTGATGGTGATAATATCCAGCGGAAATTTAAGGCAACAAGCTGGCAGAACTGTTAGCATGCTGGGCAAAATGCTTAGTGGCATTTCGTTCCTTTTTTATGTCCCGATTTCAAACTCTGCCAAGGTCTACTTTGCCTTTCATCCTTTCAGGGCCGATAAGATGAGTCCTAGTTGTGCACTGGGATCGATCTAATCGACTTGGCTCCTTTCTCAAATTTGCTGGCTTTGGGCCACAATTTGGAACAAATGTATGGTGGAAGTAAACGAAGCTTAAAATATGTCGACAGGACTATGAAGTAGATCCAATAAAGAACAAAAACAAAAATGATGCTGAGTTGAAAGCTAATAAATATATGCAATGAAAGAAGATAACCAATCACAATAAAACTGGTGGAGGGGAGGGTTGGGAAGACAGCCACAGGCAATGGAGACGATAGGGACAGCATTGTACTTATTAGTGAAAGAATCAATACTTTGGACTCGTCGTTAGTACAAAGATGCGGCTGGGTGGTAAGCAGGTTTACCTTGGCACCATGTATTTTGGGGGTTTTGGGCCCTACTGTGTGAATGTTGACTGAGGTTTTATACTATGGCTAAGGGCTGACCTATAACTTGCAAGTGAAACTGGGAGGCAGAAACTGAAAAAAATGCAGAGTGTGTGTGTGTGCTTATTCTTTTGTTTTGTATGTTTGTATGTGTGTTTGTTTTTGTGTATGTGTTTTTTGTGCATACATGTTTGTGTTTGTGCATGTGTGTTTGTGGGTGTGCATGCATGTACATGCTTATACATGTTTGTGTGTGTTTCTCGTATGAGTTCATGCGGATGTTTGTGATTAATATTTTCACCTTGTCAATCTTGCGTTTGTTGACTGTAAACAAAACAACAGCCTCGCAAAATCAAACACAGGTGGTGTCCTGTGCTTGCAGTCAACCGTGGAAGAACGACCTGGACTCTTGACATGTCTTGACATGTGCAACCATCGTTAACAAAAAAAGACTTGTAACCATGTCTGGGCTGTTTGTTGCTTGATGGAATCAGGGAGTTATGGAATCAGTATCTTGCTTAGAAACAAGGAAAGAAGAGCATACAAATGTAGAAAGTCTACCTCGAAGACTTCCTTCCGATCCATGCAAGTATGGAAAATGAAACACTTAGATCTTGTTGATGATGATGATGATTGTTGTTGTTGTTGTTAAGCAACAAGACAGGTAAGGGTAATTAGGTGATGGTCTAGGGCTTAGGGGCGGGAGACCCCAGACCTTGGAAAAAAAAAACTTTGGCCATCTTGTAGTCGAGGGCTCTTCGTTGTCACCCGACACCAATGGGAGGTGGCTCTCAAAGTCACTGGAAATGGAGATCTCCAGGTCCAAATTCTTAAACGGCTGATGATGATGGTGGTGAAAACGGTGGTGATGGTGATCATGATGATGACGGTGATGATGATGGTGGTGGTGATGCTGATAGTGGTGGTGGTGGTGGAGACGATGATGATGACGATTATAATAGTGATGATGATGATGGTAATGGTGATGATAGCAGTGGTGATGGTGATGATTATGTTGATTAGGGCTGGTAGTCAAAGGGGGCAATTGTCCCAGGCACCCATGACTGCTATGAAGGATGTGTAGCACTCAATACAGAGTGTCCCTCCCCCTCCCAGCAATCTTGCATGCAGAGGCTCTCTTTCAATAAACAAACATATCTTTAAAAAAAATGTAATGGACCCTCTTTTTTGATAAATAACCCTAGTTTTAACTACATCAATGACATCAATGCATTCAATTAAAAAACACTTTGCTACCCAAGTACCAAAGCAGCTCCAATTCTTTTGGGGGATTAATTGTAGCTGCTTCAAGGACATTGACAGACAAAAAGGAAACAACAAAACACTCCTAAAAATGTATATCTGTGAGTGTGTGTGTATGAAACACAGTATGAATGTATATAAAGATATGTTTCTTTATTAGCCACAGAGGGCTGGACACAGATGGGACAAATTACAAAGTAGAGCTTTTCTTTTTGGGGAGGAAAGAAAAAAGAAAAAAAAAGTGGGGTAGGTTTTCGATCAAAAAGGATCGTAGAAAGGTAAAAAAAAAATAGAAAAAGAAAAGAAAAAAAACGACCAACAGGGATCGTGTATCACAGAAATGTCATGATGTAAAGTGTAAAGGGGGAAGCAGATGAGGTTTATCCCTGGAAAGAAAAGCCTACAGAAAAGACCACAGTAACCTCGGTCATTTATTTGCAAGTAAGTAACTCTCTGTTTTAAATTTTTCCAGGTTCATAGGATTATGCTCAAGATAGATAAAGAGATTGATAGAAAGAAGTTAGTTATTGTCTCTAGTTCAAATTCCTTCTTTGGACACGACTGAGCAGTGACCTTAGATTGACCACTTGCAAATAAAGACACACACACACACAAATATGCACGCATGCATACACACATATTGCCATTGTGAACTTCATTATTTCAGTGAGGCATTGAAAACTGCTCTTACTTTACAGAAAAGCAGGTAAGTAATGAATATGTTCCAAAATTTAAATTTCGAATTTAGTTTTAATTATTAAATTACATCACTCAACAGCTCAAAGTATTTTTTATTTTTCAGCTTTGGAATTATTGCTTTTATGCTCACATGTTTTTCATTAAATCAAATCTTTTTCTTCTTTTTCTTTTTAAATATTTTCCTTCATTTTGTCAAATACTTGAATTATACAGGGAGTGGGGCAAAATGAGTAATTACCTCCCTCCCCCCCCAATAAATTTTTCCTTGACTTTGACCCAATTTTGTTTTTGAGGCTGCTAATAAGATATCTAGATAAATTTTCATGTTAAACAATCCAAATTCTTTTCTCTGTTGGATTCCAAGTCAATTTTTTTCCCACACTAATATCTAATTTGACAACTGTCAATTTTCAAAAGCTGATGTCTAAACTGGGGCAAAATGAGTAATGACTAATATCAATAATTTCTTCTCTTTAACTGTATGGTATGTAAATATATGGAGTCACTTCTGCAGAAATTTTTTTCTTAAGAAAATACATATTTAAATAAATTTTAATGTCATGAATAGCGAAAGCAAAACCGGTCGACAAACACAATACAAAATATATTTAAAATTATATTAAAACTATGTAAAGCGTGTGCATTTTCCTTCTTTAATTTCTTATATATATATATACACACACACACCCAGGCCTATTCCCCATTTTTTTTTTTAAGAGCGGGTACCCACAAGACCTGGCTATGACTATAAACTACATCTGGTAGTAGGACCCTGGGGCCCTAGTTTCAGGGTTTGAGGAATGTGGAAGCACCTCTTAGCCACCATTGTTCCCAGGTCTATTCTGGCCCAGAGCTGTAGCATCTGTAAGGGTCCCAGCTATTCGTTAACTAGCAAAATCCCCCGCGACTAGGATGGTGGGGGTCGGTAGAATGCAATTACCATATTCCCTGCATGGTGTAAGAGGCGCCTAAAAGACAGCAAGATAGAGAGGGATGTACTGTGATGATTTCACAAAGGTCACATCAACCTGGTTAGAGAATCTAAATACTTCTATGAGGGTAAGGATTAGCATGGAGCTCAGTTAACACAGGAAAGTAGGACATAATGGAATATTGAAGTCCTAAGATCGGTCTCTTTCTTTTTTTTTTATCTTTTACTTGTTTCAGTTATTAGAGTTTGGCCTTGCAAGGACACATCCTTGAAGAGTTTAGTCAAACAAAATGACCCCAGTATTTAAGTCTGGCACTTAATATATTTGTTTCTTTTGCTGGACTGTGAAGTTACGGGAATGTAAACAAACCCACACCAATCATCAGCTGTGGAGGAAAGAGAAAACACAAGCACAAAGACACACACACACACACACATATTTTATATACAACATGCTTCCACACAGTTTCCATTTACCAAGTTTACTCATAAGACATCAGTTGGCTTAGGGCTATAGTGGAAGACACTGGCCCAAGGTGCCATGTCATGTCCAGAAAATTTGCCATAAGAAATGTCACTCATCCTCATCACCATCATCATTGTTTAATGTCTGCTTTCCATGCTGGCATGGGTTGGATGGTTTGACTGAGGACTGGCAAGTCAGAAGGCTGCACCAGGCTCTGTCGAGGAAAATTCGTTGTGAAATGAATTTGCCATATGGACAATGATAAACCGTATTATGTCAGCATTTTTTAAATAAAATAAAAAAAGGAATAATAAAAGATTTTAACGAACTGTTAACTAAAGGGTAAAGACCCAATTCAGTCATGAATGACCATGGGATTGCACCTAGAAAGTTCTCTTCCTAGGCACAAGTCTGAGCAAGGTTGTTTATGGAAGACCAGCAGTCGCCCATGCATACCAGACTATCCTCTCCATGCCACCAGTGTTATCCAAGGGGAAAGCAAAGGCCGATACATCTTGGTTCTAGTGACGTTGCAACTCATTTCTACAGCTGAGTGAACTGGAGCACCGTGAAATAAAATGTCTTGCTCAAGAACACAACACACAGCCTGGTCCAGGAATCAAACTCATAACCTCATAATTATCAGCTTGATGCTCTAACCACAGAGCCATGTGCCTTCACATAAAATCATTAAATAGACAAGTTTTGGAGGTGGGGTTTAATGTTTGACATTGAATAATACTTGAATAATACCTGAATAAAAAACATTAAGTAGACAAGTATTATTCAATGTCAAACGTTAAACAAACTTGATGAGGTCATTTAAAATGAGATTTCTCATGGTAAATTATCCTCTGACAAAAATGTTTACATTGAAATTTCCTATCACTGTGTCACATAGCAGGACTGAACCCAGAGCCATTTGGAATGCAAAGTAAGCTTCTTAACCACACAGCCAAGCCTGCACCTACAGGTTGTAATAATTCCACAAAGGTCACATCAGCCCGTTCACAGAGTCCAGATTCTCACTTTGGCATAATAATTAGTCAGAGCTCAATTAACGAGGGAAAAGAGAACATGTTGGAGTATTTTCGTTCTAGGTACAGTATGTCTGGAAAAAAAAAAAAAAAAAAGACTTGATCAAGTCTGGAATGCCTTTGATTATAGGTCTGTCTCATTAATGCTGCCTTGGCACTAACAAACAACAATTTGTCTTTGAAATTCTCAAACGTAGATGATCACTTCCTATGAAATAAACAAATAAAATTTTTGGGGGATGTTTACCTTAATTGTTTTATTGAGGCATTCATCAGCAACCATGCGAATATCAGCTTCAGGATCATCACAGAGCATTAGAAATGTTTCCATAGCTATTCCAAGGAACTTAGGAAAATCTGCTATAGATCTGCAGAGAGAAGAAGAAAAAAATAAAACAAGGTTAGCAAGTTTAATTCTTCATCATCATCATCATCATCATTTAACGTCCGTTTTCCAGGCTAGTATGGGTTGGCAACCAGATGGCTGCACCAGGCTCCAGTCTTGATCTTTAATTTCACAGTCTTCAACTGTGAAATTAGATTTCATAGTTAACACAGTAATAATGTTAAATATCTACCAAAAAAACAGAATTGGTATTTTTTGCAAGTCACATTGCCTTTGATAAACTTGATGTCTCTCAATGAAAAACAGTTTTAAGCATGACATGGTTAAACAAAAGACAGACTAGTTTATAAAACTGCTTTCCACAAACTGTAACATAACTCTTCATCTAACACATGCTAGCATTGCAAAAATGGATGTAAACCCTTTAACTGCAAAATCAAATTTCATGGTTATTCCCAGGGCTGTGGAGACGGAGTCAGGTTGTGGAGACAAACCAAACACAATTAAGGGGTAACTAGAGTCAGAATTGGTAAAACTATACCAACTCTGATTCCGACTCACAATATCTTTATTCTTTAATATAAACCAGTTCTAACATAGAGGCCTGCTCAAAATACTAGCATATGCATATGCTTTATGAGATAAGCAGACCGCAATCACTTAACTACATAAAGAGGAATCAGAGTCAGAGTCGAAGTTTTTTTGTTTCACCTCCACAGCCTTCGTTATTCCAGTAGTGATGTTGAATATCTACCATTGGCATTTTCTGCAAGCCAGCTACCAGAATGAACTTGATGTATCTCAATGAAAAATAGTTTCAAACGAGACTAACACAACCGATGCTGGTGTGTTTACGTCCCGGTAACTTAGTGGTTCGGTAAAAGAGACCGATAGAATAAGTATTAGGCTTACAAAGAATTAAGCCCTGGGGTCGATTTGCTTGACTAAATGTGGTGCTCCAGCATGGCCACAGTCAAATGACTGAAACAAGTAAAAGAGTAAGATAATTTTATAAACCGCCATGCTGGAGCACCACTTTTAGTCAAGCAAATCAACCCCAGGACTTAATTCTTTGTAAGCCTACTACTTATTCTATTGGTCTCTTTTACCGAACCACTAAAGTTACGGGGACGTAAACACACCAGCATCGGTTGTCAAGCGATGTTGGGGGGAGGGGGGGACAAACACAGACACCCACACATACGTATATATACATATGACAGGCTTCTTTCAGTTTATGTCTACTAAATCCACTTTGGTCGCCCCGAGGCTATAGTAGAAACACTTACCCAAGGTGCCACCCAGTGGGACTGAACCTGGAACCATGTGGTTCGTAAGCAAGCTACTTACCACACAGCCACTACTTTCTACTGCAGTATTATATATATATATATATATACAAATAAATAAAAGAATGGAGTTGAACAACTAAATTAACAAAATTCCTCTATTTTATTTTCGACATATGTTTCGAAGGCTGCATATTCCTAATTTCGAAGGAATAAGGGGTGCATTATACCGCCTTCTCATCAGGAAAAGCAAGGAACTTATATAGAGGAATTTTGCTAATTTCGTCGTTCAACTCCATTCTTTCATTTATTTGTATTTAAAAAAACACACAAATTTCCACACAAAAGCACGTGATCTCTGCCCTAGGCATGTAGCTTCAACCGTGTTTTTCTGACGTGAATTTGCTACCGAGGTATCGGTTAACCGAATTATCCATAATAAGATAATTCATTCAACTACTCAATATATATATATATATATATATATATATATATATATATATCTATATATATATATATATATATATATATCAATCTATAAAATAATTCCTCATCTAATACATGCTAGCAAGGCAAAAATGGACATTAAACCTTCAACTGAAAAATTAAGTTTCATGTTTATTCTTGTAATAATGTTAAACATCTACCAAAAAAAACTGAATTGGTATTTTCTGCAAGTCACGTTACCCCAATAAACTTGACATATTTCAACTGAGGATAGTTTCTAACATGACATTCTTTGACAAAAGAATAGATTGGTATATAAAAACTGCTTTCTACAGTTGCGGATGTTGAATATTTGAGAGTATATCTCCGATTTCTGCAGTAAAAGGATAAAATAACCCTCATGAGAAATAATAATGAAACCAAAGAACGTTTCTGACTGCAACGAAATGTTTCAACGTCAGTGTTGTTATTGCAGCTACTACTACTACTACTACTATTACTACTATTACCACCACCACTACTACTACTACTACTACCACCACCACCACTACTATTACCACTACTACTACCACCACCACTACTACTACTATTACGACTATTACTACTACTACTATACCACCATTACTACTACTGCTATTACCAGCATCACTACTACTACAACTACTACCACTGCCACTACTATCACTACTACTACTACTACAACTACTACCAACTGCCACTACTACCACTACTACCACTACTACTATACCACCATTACTACTACTACTACTACTACTATTACCAACATCACTACTACTACAACTACTACCACTGCCACTACTACTACTACTATACCACCATTACTACTACTACTACTACTACTATTACTACCACTACTACTACAACTACTACCACTGCCACTACTACCACTACTCTACTACTATTACCACTACCACTACTACTACCACTACCACTACTATTACCACTACTACTACTACTATTACAACTACTACTATTACAACTACTACTACTACAACTACGCACTAACTATTCTTAGTTGTATTGATATAAAGACCAACAAGTCTTCAAGAACCAACACTCAACAACTACAATCCAACAGATAAACCAACAAGGAGACCTCTGCACTCTCTTTACTCTTTTACTTGTTTCAGTCATTTGACTGTGGCCATGCTGGAGCACCGCCTTTAGTCAAGCAAATCGACCCCAGGGCTTAATTCTTTGTAAGCCTAGTACTTAGTCTATCAGTGTCTTTTGCCGAACCGCTAAGTTACAGGGAAGCAAACACACCAGCATCGGTTGTCAAGAGATGTTGGGGGGACAAATACAGACACACAAAAATATACACACACACATATATATATATATATATATACGACGGGCTTCTTTCAGTTTCCGTCTACTAAATCCACTCACAAGGCTTTGGTCGGCCCGAGGCTATAGTAGAAGACACTTGCCCAAAGTGCCATGCAGTGGG
>NC_043010.1:66235021-66250021 GCF_006345805.1 Octopus sinensis
ACCTTGGGTGAGTGTCTTCCACTATATCTTCAAGTCGACCAAAACCTTGCAAGTGGATTTGGGAGATGGAAAATGAAAGAAGCCCATTGTGTGTGTATGTGTGTGCATGTGTGTGTGTGCATGTGTGTGTGTGTGCGTCAGTGTTTGTCCCAACACTATCGCTTGACAACTAGTATTGGTGTCTTTAAGTCCCAGTAAGTCTGTATTTTAACATAAGGAACCCTCATGTATAAGGAACCCACTAATGTTTAGGGCTTAAAATTTGGAAAAAAAGTTTTTGTAAGGGATTATAATACTATCCATGTATAAGAAACTCCCATATTTTTTAAACCTAATTTTTGACAAAAAAAGGGTTCCTTATACACGTTAAAATACGGTAAGTGGTTTGGCAAAAGAGGCCAATAGAATAAGCACCAGGCTTAAAGAAAAAGAAAAAAAACAAATAAATACAGGGTCAATTCATTTGACTAAAAATTCTTCAAGGTGATGCCCCAGCATGGCCACAGTCAAATGATTGAAACAAGTAAAAGATAAGAGATAAACCAAAGTTTACCAGTTGTAAATGTGTGGAGGTATTCTGCAAGAATTACTAAGCCTGACAATGAAAAGATTGTTGATTTACAGAGAGAATGTGAAGCAGAAAATGGAACTGATAAGGAATTATGGCAACAGAAATTAACTGAACAGACAATAGCCATTGAGGGGAATCTCCCACAAGGCCACTCAACCTGTTACATATAGCAGCAAGGAAAGAATACAGTGAACAATGCTGCCATAGGCAGAAAAAAAGAAAAAGAAAATAAACGGTGTGGTTGTATAGGAAGAGTGGAGGTGCGTGGCTTAGTGGTTAGGGTGTCAGCATCATCATCGTAAGATTGTGGTTTCGATTCCTGGACTGGGTGACGCATTGTGTTCTTGAGCAAAACACTTTATTTCACATTGCTCCAGTCCACTCAGTTGGCAAAAAAGAGTAACGCTGCGATGGACTGGCGTCCCGTCCAGCTGGGGAACACATACGCCATAGAAACCGGGAAACCGAGCCCATGAGCCTGGCTAGGCTTTAAAAGGGCGCATTTAAATTTTTGTATGGGAAGAAGCTTGTTTCTCAATCACATGGTTCCAGGTTCAGTTCCACTGAGTGGCACCTTGGGCAAGTGGCTTTTACTATAGCCTAGGATGACCAAAGCTTTGTGAGTGGATTTGGTAGACTGAAACCGAAAGAAGCCCGTCATATACATGTATGTGTGTGTCTTTGTGTCTGTGTTTGTCCCCCACCACCACTTGACAACCGGTGTTGGTGTGTTTGTGTCCCCATATCTTAGCAGTTCAACAAAAAGAGGTCAATAGAAGAAACACCCAGGTTAAGAAAAAATAAGTACTGGGGTTGATTTGTTCAACCAAAAGTTCTTCAGTGGTGATGCCCCAGCATGGCCACAATATAAGAACTGAAACAAGTAAAAAGATAAACAATAGGGTTAACTCCCTAACTATTGCTGGAACTCATTTAGCTCCTTCCCCAAGTCATGCAGACCCATAGGGCTGGTTCCCTGCTTTCTGTGGTGTATATATTCCCCCACTGGATGGGTCACTGGGCCATTGCAGAATTACTCATTTTGTCAGCTGAGTGGACTGGAGCAACATGAAATGGAGTGTTTTGCTCAAGGACTCAGCGCATTCTCCAGTCCAGGGATCGAAACCACAATCTTATGATCATGAGTGCAACACCCTAACCAGTAAGCCACATGACTCTACAGCTGGAATTCCTTTACAGCTGAGTGGACTGGAGCAACTTGGAAATGAAATGTTTTGCACAAGAACGCAATACATTGCCTGGCTCAGGAATTGAAACCATGATCTTACACTCATGACTGCAACACCAATAATATAATACCTATTTCTTTATTACCCACAAGGGGCTAAACATAGAAGGGACAAACAAGGACAGACATAGGTATTAAGTCGATTACATCGACCCTCAGTACGTAACTGGTACTTAATTTATCAACCCCGAAAGGATGAAAGGTAAAGTCGACCTCGACGGAATTTGAACTCACAACGTAACGGCAGACGAAATACCGCTAAGCATTTCGCCCGACGTGCTAACGTTTCTACCAGCTCTCCGCCAATAATATAATACCATGTTCCTACTCCACTATATATAGCTGATATTTATTTCAAAGACAGACCCAGCCACTGAGAGGAATAAAGGATCAAGTTTTTCAGTTCAAAATGTAGAAAGGAGAAGCTAAACACTGTGAAGTACTTTGCTCATTGCTGTATCATTCCAGCTTCTCCTGCTGGCCTTCAATTACAACAACAGCTGCAACAAGCCAATAAGGGGGGGTCTCTCAGGGGTGGTTCAATCCTGTTAGAAACATCAGCCAAATCTCACTCAAATCATTTCTTACAGTTTCACAGAAAAGGGAAATATTAAAACCTGAGACAAAGCAACAACAAACTTAATGTACTTACCGCATATTTGGTGCGCAGATACAATCCGCCATCACATTACAATTGATCATTTTGTCTTTTTTACTTGGAAGGGGTTCCTTTTTCCTGAAGCAAAAAAAAAAAAAAAGAAGAATAATTTACAAACAAATGATTAAGACTGCATTTTAGGAGTGGCTGTGTGGTAAACAAATGATTATTAAGACTGCATTTTAGGAGTGGCTGTGTGGTAAGTAGCTTGATTACCAACCACATGGTTCCAGGTTCAGCCCCACTGCGTAGCATCTTGGGCAAGTGTCTTCTACTATAGCCTTGGGCTGACCAAAGCCTTGTAAGTGGATTTGGAAGACGGAAACTCAAAGAAGCCCATCGTATATATGTATCTTTCTGTCGAAGAGCGTAGGCTCGAAACGTAAAAGACTTTTTCTATTTCTATTCCTGAGCGCTATACTAATACATTTGTTTGCTTGTACTCCACCTGCCTACGTCTTTAGTTTATTTTCGTAAACTTTCCCGTTATATATATATATATATATATGTATGTGTGTGTGTATATGTTTGTGTGTCTGTGTTTGTCCCCCTAGCATTGCTTGACAACCGATGCTGGTGTGTTTATGTCCCCCGTCACTTAGCGGTTCAGCAATAGAGACCGATAGAATAAGTACTGGGCTTACAAAGAATAAGTCCTGGAGTCGATTTGCTTGACTAAAGGCGGTGCTCCAGCATGGCCACAGTCAAATGACTGAAACAGGTAAAAGAGTAAAGAGTAATCTTTGAAGTGATTTAGTCATCATCATCATCATCATTTAAAATCCACCTTCCATGCTGGCATGGGTTGGATGGTCTGACAGGAACTGGTGAGCCAGAGGATTGGGCTAAGCCCCACTGTCTGCTTTGACATGGAATTTTTACAGTCAGATGCTCTGCCTAATGCTAACCACTTCACAGAGGGGACTGGATGCTTTTGAATATGGTACCAGCACCAGTGAGATCACCAAGTAACTTAAAAGACAAAGATCCCTCAACAGGGATGGGGAGTGGTTTTGAGAAAGATGGCTTTGTGTCAGATGATGAGAGGTTAGAGTATGACAGATGAACAAAAACTATTATTATTGCTATTAAGGCAAGGAGCTGACAGAATCCTTAACAAATTGGACAAAATGCTGTTAAGTATTTCTTACAATCCTTTATGTTCTGAATTCAATTTCCACTAAGATTAACTTTGCCTTTCTTCCTTCCAGGGTTCATAAAATAAGTACCAGTCAGGTACTGGAGTACTTGACTGTTCTGGGGCAAAACCCCTGCTCAGGCGCCACCTTCATGTGCACAGTCAATTGCATCAACAACTGCAGGACTTGTAAACTGGCGCTCCATTTACTGACCTTGGAAGCATGAAGGCAAAATCGACTTCAAATGGATTTGAGCTCGCAATGCAAAACAATGTGACCAAATACTCCAAGATATTTTGTCCAAAGCCCTGCCAACTCTACCATCCACTGTCCCTCTGGTGGTAGAAGAGAAACTGGGGACAGCCTAAGTTAAGAAGTGTAAATCAGAACAAAGCATAAAAATACAAGTTTAAAAGAATAATCTTTAACTTACTTGGTAGGTTCTTCAGCACTGCCCCCTACAGGCTGGAAAACCTTCAGGGCCTCAAAGGATCTTACAAGTTTTTCAATTGTTGCCATGGTTCTGGATTAATCTGAATGAATAAAAAATAACAAAAAAAATCAAATAAATATCTTTACATATATCTATAGACATATGCATGTACATGTGTGAATATGTATGTTTGTATATGTATAAATAAGTGTGTGTGTGTGTATATATTTACACAGACATGACAGAAGTAAATAGACACCCCATAAAACATTGCTTTATGCTTATTTTAACTTGATTTATATTTTTTATTAATCAACACTTTTATATTTCAGGTTCTATCCATATTGTGGGTCATTCTGAAGGTGGACATAGAGTAAAATCACTGAAAACCTTGAGATCCTGCTTTCTAAGGTTAATAGAGTGATTGTGCAATTCACCAGAGAAGGGAAGGAGTCCAAATCACCTCACCCAGATCAACTAAGGCCCTCTCATAGAACCCTTCTCTTTGCTAAGAGAAGTATGGAAGACAATCCTCATTGCAAGGCCTCTGACATAGCAAAATAAGTTGATGTCAGTCCCAGAGTAGCTATCAGGTATCTCCACAAACATGGTTACTATGGCAAAGCAGTAAGCAGATAGCCACTCCTCCGACCAGCCAACACCAAGTGGAGAAAAAATCGGGCCAGTGAGATGGGGGGGAGAGGCCACTAGCATTTTGGGATGTTGTCATATTCTCTGATGAGTCCAGATTTGCTGTATTTCTTAACAAAGGTTGAGTATGGCTCTGGAGACTCTGTGATCAAGAATTTGATGTGAAAAGATTGCAACCAACAATGAAACAGTAGCTATTCTGTGATGGTCTGGGGAACAATTTGGAGCAATGGTTGAGCTGGTGGAGTGTGAGGGAAACATAAACTCAGATAAATATGTGTCCATATTGCAGAAAGGACTCCTTCAAATCTTCTCCAGTGGTGAAATGATTAAAAAAGACTATTTATAGGCGCAGGAGTGGCTGTGTGGTAAGTAGCTTGCTAACCAACCACATGGTTCCGAGTTCAGTCCCATAGCGTGGCATCTTGGGCAAGTGTCTTCTGCTATAGCCCCGGGCCGACCAATGCCTTGTGAGTGGATTTGGTAGACAGAAACTGAAAGAAGCCAATCATATATATGTATATATATATATATATATATATTATGTGTGTGTGTGTGTTTGTCCCCCTAGCATTGTTTGACAACTGATGCTGGTGTGTTTACGTCCCCGTTACTTAGCGGTTTGGCAAAAGAGACCGATAGAATAAGTACTGGGCTTACAAAGAATAAGTCCCGGGGTCGATTTGCTCAGCTAAAGTCGGTGCTCCAGCATGGCCACAGTCAAATGACTGAAGCAAGTAAAAGAGTAAAGAGTATAGAAGATGGGGCTACTTGTCACACGGCTAAAATGACCCATGATTTGTTAGATGAGAAAGGCATTAAAAAGCATCCATGGCCAAGCCAGCTACTAGATATGAACCCTATTGAACACTTCTGCGACATAATGGAAAGGACGCTTCATAAAAAGAACAAGAAAGCATCTTCAAAGCCAGAGCATTTGAGATCACTGCATGAAACTTGGCAAGAAATTCTACAAGAGAATATTTTTCATTTGATCAGTAACAGGCCTAATAAGGGCCCTTGCATTGGAAAATGTAAAGGACCTGTCTACTAAATATTAAATATTCACATTATAATAATTAATAATTTGAATGTATAATTTCAGATTTAAATAAATTTTAATGATTATAAGGGTGTCTATTTACTTCTGTCATGTATGTGTATGTATGTATGTATGTATGTACGTATCATCATCATCATCATCATTTAGCGTGTTTTTCCATGCTAGCATGGGTTGGACGGTTCTACTGGGGTCTGTGAAGCCAGAAGGCTTCATCAGGCCCAGTCAAATCTGGCAGTGTTTCTACGGCTGGATGCCCTTCCTAATGCCAACCACTCCGAGAGTGTAGTGGGTGCTTTTTACATGCCACCCGCACAGGTGCCAGACAGAGCTGGCAAACGGCCACGAAAGATGGTGCTTTTTATGTGCCACCGGCACGAGGGCCAGGCGAGGCTGGCAACGGACACGAAATGGGGCAGTGTTGGCAACGGTCGCGAAACGGAAGGTTCTCTTACATGCCACCGGCACTGTTAACACATCTGCAATTTCCATTGATCGATTTTGATTCTGATATTATATATATATATACACACACACACACACACACACACATATATATATATACATACATAAATAGATAGAGATAATAATAATAATAATAATAATAATAATCCAAGGATGGAATTTATAAATATTTTAATGCATCACTATACTCATTTCCCTAGTTCACATGATTTTTGTGACCATAAGCCACACCCATGGGATGATTACAGTACAATCTGTAATATTCATGGATATTACGGTGGGTCATTGTTTATGCAAGTTGGAATCACTGGGTCGTAACCAGCATAATAATAGGAAAGGCAGTGAGCTGGCAGAAACATTAGCACGCAGGGCGAAATGCTTAGCAGTATTTCGTCTGCCATTATGTTCTGAGTTCAAATTCCACCGAGGTCGACTTTGCCTTTCATCCTTTCAGGGTTGATAAATTAAGTACCAGTTGCATACTGGAGTCGATCTAACCGACTGGTCCCCTCCCCAAAAATTTCAGGCCTTGTTTGTGCCCTGAGTAGAAAAGAACATAATAACATAGCTTTCATGTGAATACTCAAAAACGCTTCCTGTAAACAAACTGAAAGGACACACACATTATATGCAATAGAAGCACTATTATATTAAAATAACCATCTATGTACGATACATAATGTAAATATATCATTGAAAAGGGAGTTTCTGTGGTATTCATTTAGACATAACATCTCTTCTAGGCATGCTGTGTTTAAAGACACACGAAAGATAAAAACTGACCCAGAAGCAGCAATCGAGAATGTCACATGCCATTCTCTCTTGTCATTATCATCCAGTGTTTTAAATCCAGGTTTTTGTCCCCATTAACAAGGGTGGCTGGATCTACCTCAATGCCATAACAACTGAGGTAAGCAGGTGCAGCCCACCCCAAACTTTGGGCTGGCTGGTTCCCATTCTCCTTTGCTATCATGAGGCTTTTTTGGAGCTGGATATTCTACAGGGAGCATTGCCTTGCTTACCTTCAACCTCAGTTTCTAGATATGAGTGGTCCCGAGACCAAGGCCCCTACCACAATTTTTAAGAAATGTGATGGAAAACTAGCTCAGGAAGACAAGGACGCTACTCCCTAAGACCCTTTCTGGAGACCCGCTATCTCTTCATATGCATGCGTGTGTGTGTGTACATATTATTATTTAAGGCGGCGAGCTGGCAGAATCATTAGCATAGTGGACAAAATGCATAGCGGTATTTCACCCATCATGATGTTCTGAGTTCAAATTCCACTCAGGTCAACTTTGCCTTTCATCCTTTCAGGGTCGATAAATTAAGTACCAGTTACACACTGGGGTTGATGTAATCGATTATCTCCCTCCCCCAAATTTCAAGCCTTGTGCCTATAGTAGTAAGTATTATTATTTCACTAAGGTATAATGATATTAATAACCTGATATTAAAACTAAATATACATATGGTGGTGCCCCAGCATGGCCACAGCTCGTGAGCTGAAACTAGAATCAATCAATCAATCAATCATATGCTTCAAAATTAAGCACCAGTCAATCACAGAGCAGTAATAAGAAATTAAAAGAACAAGAGGATGAGAAATTATATCACAAACTTCATTAGCTTACTTTAATTTTCTTATATATATCATCATCATCGTTTAACGTCCGTTTTCCGCGCTAGCACGGGTTGGACGGTTCGACCGGAGTCTGGGAAGCCAGGGGCTGCACCAGGCTCCAGTCTGATCTGGCAGAGTTTCTACAGCTGGATGCCCTTCCTAACGCCAACCACTCCGCGAGTGTAGTGGGTGCTTTTTACGTGCCACCTGCACAGGTGCCAGGGGGGTCCGGCATCGGCCACGATCGGTTGGAGCTTTTAATGTGCCGCCGGCACGGAAGCCAGCCAAGGCGGTGCTGGCAACGGCCACGTTCGGATGGTGCTTATTATGTGCCACTGGCACAGAAGCCAGTCGGGGCGGCGCTATATATATATTTATATATCGTCATCATCGTTAACGCCCATCTTCCATGCTAGCAAGGGTAGGACAGTACCACAAGAGCCAGCCAGGCCGAAGTCAGCACCAGACTTCTGTGAGTGTTTTTGCAGGATTTTAACAATTGGATGCCTTTCCTAACACCAACCACACAGCAGAGTCGAATTGAGTCTTTTTACATGGCACAAGCACAGGCAAGGTCAGTTTTGCCGAGGTTTTTATAGCTGGATGCCCTACCGAATACCAACCACTTTACAGTGAGGACTGGATGGTTTTAAGTGGCACCTGCACTGACAGGGTCACCAAGTACTTGCAAGACATTAAAAAAAAAACTTTTTAAGAGGGGAGGAGACATGGGAGGAAGTGATGATGAAAAGGTTATAGTGAAACAGATACAGGTGCCTTACTCGGCCAGAGAGAGAGAGATCAGGAATGAAGACAGAAAGAGGTGTGCTACTGCAAAGAAAATACACAGTGGGCCAACCTGAGGGAGGTGCAGGAGGAGGAGAAAGAGAGATATAGATGGTGGCAAGTGCCAGATATACATACATACATATATATATATATATACATATATAGAATACTGTTAATTCTCTATATCTTTTTTACTCTTTTACTTGTTTCAGTCATTCGACTGCGGCCATGCTGGAGCACCACCTTTTAGTACTTATTCTATCGGTCTCTTTTTGCCGAACCGCTAAGTGACGGGGACGTAAACACACCAGCATCGGTTGTCAAGCAATGCTAGGGGGACAAACACAGACACACAAACACACACACATACACATACATATATATATACATATATACGACAGGCTTCTTTCAGTTTCCGTCTACCAAATTCACTCACAAGACATTGGTCGGCCCGGGGCTATAGCAGAAGACACTTGCCCAAGATGCCACGCAGTGGGACTGAACCCGCAACCGTGTGGTTGGTTAGCAAGCTACTTACCACACAGCCACTCCTGCGCCTATCATTTGTATTCTGTGTAAGTCTGACCTTTTTGTATGTAAACATACACATTTTTTTGCATTTCATAATTTATATATTGATTTGTTAAACTTGCTTATCCTTAAACAGTTACTTCTCTACCCGCTCAAGTGTAAATCTTGAGCATTACTAAGTGTATTCTATACGAAGAATATCTGATTCTCATCTACATACTATATATATATATTTATTTATTTATGTCGGAGATGTACTTGCATAGCAAGTGACCTGATCTGCAGCACAGAATTCTGTCAGTGAACAGTTCGCGGTCTCAAAGCAACGAAAATATTTTGACAAATTAAATTTAAATGTTGAAGTGAATCTAATGGTTTTTTTGTGTGTTTCTTAAATGGCCTTATAAACACCTTCCACACTGCAATTGTTTATATATATATATATATATATATATATAAATATCACCGTGACCAACCAGGCTATTAGATGTTGCTACACATCACAGGTCACGATGCACTTCGCATTGTTTTAGCCTTCAAATGACGCCAACAGAAGACAGAGTGAGAGAAAGTTGTGACGAAAGAGTACAGCAGGGATCACCACCATCCCCTGCCGGAGCCTCGTGGAGCTTTTAGGTGTTTTCACTCAATAAACACTCACAATGCCCAATCTGGGAATAGATCTTACAACTGTGAGTTCGCTGCCCTAACCACTGGGCCATTGCGCCTCCACAATGTGTGTGTGTGTGTGCGTGTTAGTATGTATATGTACACACACACACAGAGAAAGAGAGATCAAGGTGAGGAACTTTTACAGAGCCTCCTACACTGGTGTGAGGGAGGGAAGAAGGTATCCTGAACTTAAGATACTTGACCCAAATGTTTCCACTAGAGTCAACTCTGCTAAAGGTACTCAAGGTGAAAGTCTAATACCCAGCTAGACCATACTGGCATTTAAAGAGCCAAAATAAACAGTGAAAGGCAACCAATCTGACACTAACAACCCCATACACGGGATTAGTACATATTTCTTTTTAACAATCCTGAACGGATGAAAGCTAATATTGTCTTTAGCAGAATTTAAACTCACAGCACAGTGTCAGAACACACACCACAAGCTATTATATATATATATATTTCTTTATTGCCCACAAGGAGCTAAACACAGAGGGGACAAACAAGGACAGACAAAGGGATTAAGTCGATTACATCGACCCCAGTGCATAACTGGTACTTAATTTATCGACCCCGAAAGGATGAAAGGTAAAGTTGACCTCAGAACGTATGGCAGATGAAATACCTATTTCTTTACTACCCACAAGGGGCTAAACACAGAGAGGACAAAGAAGGACAGACAAACAGATTAAGTTGATTATATCGACCCCAGTGTGTAACTGGTACTTATTTAATCGACCCCAAAAGATGAAAGGCAAAGTCAACCTCAGCGGAATTTGAACTCAGAACGTAATGGCAGACGAAATACCGCTTAGCATTTCGCCCGGCGTGCTAACGTTTCTGCCAGCTCGCCGCCCTGAAGCTATTTTATATAACAAACACTAGCAACACTTCCAATTTATCACATTGTTTGCTTGAGACCCCCTTCAGTCATGACTGACCGTGGGATTGCACCTAGAAAGTTACCCTCCCAGGCAAAAGTCCAGGTAAGGTTGTTTAAGGAAGACCAGCAGTCGCCCATTCGTACCGGCTTCCCCTCTCCACGCCACCAGTGTTCCCCAAGGGTAAAGCAAAGGCCGATGCAGCTTGGCATCTGTGACGTCGCAACTCATTTCTACAGCTGAGTGAACTGGAGCAACGTGAAATAAAGTGTCTTGCTCAAGAACACAACACGCAGCCCAGTCCGGGATTCGAACTCACAACCTCACGATCGTAAGTTCAACGCTCTAACCACTGAGCCTTGCACCTTCATATTGTTTACTAAACACAGCCAAACTGCAGTGGAAATGAAAGTTTAGAGAAGGGCGGTGATTCTCAACCATCATTTCACCTATGGACCCCTTTGATCCCAATTTTACTTGGGTGGACCCTCAAACATTTCATGTTTAAAAGATCCTGTTATATTTTTAGAATTAAATATTATTAGGAAATGCATTTTTTCTTAAAAAATGGTTAAATTATTTGGTATTGAAGATGTGGTAAGTAGCTAGGTGCAGGAGTGGCTGTGTGATAAGCAGCTTGCTTACCAACCACATGGTTCCGGGTTCAGTCCCACTGCATGGCACCTTGGGTAAGTGTCTTCTGCTATAGCCTCGGGCCTACCAAAGCCTTGTGAGTGGATTTGGTAGATGGAAACTGAAAGAAGCCTGTCATATGTGTGTGCGTGTGAACATGTGTGTGTGTGTGTATGTGTATGTATGTTTGTGTGTGTGTGGTGTGTGTGTGTGTGTGTGTTTGTCCCCACAACATCGCTCGACAACCGATGCTGGTGTGTTTACGTCCCCGTAACTTAGCGGTTCGGCAAAAGAGACCGATAGAACAAGTACTAGGCTTACAAAGAATAAGTCCTGGGGTCAATTTGCTTGACTAAAGGCGGTGCTCCAGCATGGCCACAGTCAAATGACTGAAACAAGTAAAGGAGTAAAAGAGAGAGCCGAACTTTGAAAGAACAGGTTTTCCCTTGCCCCAGATTATTTTCTCTCTTGGCAGTAACCTCAAATACTTAGGCATCCGGATGTTAAAACTATTTTAGGTGTGTGCACGTCATGTTTATAATAACTTGTATTTAATTCAATTTTAGCTGGTTGGGTTACTGACATCTCTCACATGACCAAATTACACCATAAAATCTTTAAAAAAGAAAAAAGGCACGGTGACATTAGATAGTGTATTCTTAGGGACACTATAACTGAGAACAAAAAATGTAGGTGATAGTCATGATTGGATTGCCATTGGGCATAGTTCTACTTGATCTGAGCCGATGTTGCTCTAAAGCTACAACACTTTCTACTAAACACAGAATAATTGCAACGGAAATAATATTTTAGGGTTGTGGCTATCAATCAGGGTCCAAATGGACCCCAGGGTGACGGGGTTATATAAGATGGTGGGGGTCATGCAAGCAAAATAGTAAACTGGGGATCCACAGTATTATTTTAAGGGTTCATGAAAAAACTTTGCTTTACATGTATGTACTGCAAGAAAGAGCTAGGTTTCTTTCTCTAACATTTTACATAGTTTAATATGTTTCCAGCCACTGGAACGTGTTCTCTCAGAGAGTTCTGTTGCAAACCTACACAAGGCGCAGGAGTGGCTGTGTGGTAAGTAGCTTGCTAACCAACCACATGGTTCCGGGTTCAGTCCCACTGCGTGGCATCTTGGGCAAGTGTCTTCTGCTATGGCCCCGGGCCGACCAATGCCTTGTGAGTGGATTTGGTAGACGGAAACTGAAAGAAGCCTGTCGTATATATATATATATGTATGTATGTATGTGTTTGTGTGTCTGTGTTTGTCCCCCTAGCATTGCTTGACAACCGATGCTGGTGTGTTTACATTCCCGTCATTTAGTGGTTCGGCAAAAGAGATCGATAGAATAAGTACTGGGCTTACAAAGAATAAGTACCGGGGTCGATTTGCTCGACTAAAGGCGGTGCTCCAGCATGGCCGCAGTCAAATGACTGAAACAAGTAAAAGAGTAAGTGAATGTGTGAAAAACAAAATAGGAATTTTGAAAGAAGTTTCTATAAATTTAGATTCTAACCTTTTCATTAATGTATTTATTTTGAGAAATTGCAGCTGTGATACCAGTGCCGGTGGCACGTAAGAGAACCATCCGAACATGGCCGTTGCCAGCACCGCCCCGACTGGCCTCGTGCCAGTGGCACGTAAAAAGCACTATCCATTCGTGGCCGTTGCCAGCCTCGCCTGGCCCCCGTGCCAGTGGCACATAAAAAGCACCATCCGATCATGGCCATCTGCCAGCCTTGTCTGGCTCCTGTGCCGGTGGCACGTAGAAAGCACCCACTACACTCACGGAGTAGTTGGCGTTAGGAAGGGCATCCAGCTGTAGAAACATTGCCAGATCAGACTGGGCCTGGTGCAGCCTTCTGGCTTCCCAGACCCCAGTTGAACTGTCCAACCCATGCTAGCATGGAAAGCGGACGCTAAACGATGATGATGATAACAAAGAATTAAGTAAAATAACTTAGTTATCATTAAGCTAGTGTTAGGAACATAAATTGTGACTAAGGTTTGGTGGAAGATTTTTTTATTCAAAATTTATGAAAACAAGACATTTATACTACAGTTGACAGAATCATTAGCATGTCAGGCAAAGTGCTTGACGGCATTTCATCTGTCTTTACATTCAAATTTCACTGAGGTCAACTTTGCCTTTCATCCTTTCAGGGTTGATAAATTAAGTACCAGTTGAGCACTGAAGTCCATGTTATCAAATTAACCCCTTTGCCGAAAAAGCTGGCCGTATTCCAAAAGTTGAAACAAACATTATTTCAGCAAGTTTAAAGTGATTTCTTTTGTGCTAAGACCATTTACCATTTCTCTGGTGACCCTCCCTTTTCTAGATGCCCTAAGGATGTGTTTATTTCGCTTGATAGTTAATCTAGTGCTGTCTCTTACCACCTACCAAGGTGCTACACAGTGGGACTGAACCCAAAACCATACGGTTGGAAAGCAAACTTTTTAACCACAAGCAAACACCTATATAATACACACACACACATATCCACCCATCTTTTTCTACCCACTGTTCCTGGAAAGGTTGTGAGGGCAGAATTCTCCATAGGGTCCGATCAGAAGCAACCACCATTACACTTTTCCGGTTGGATTCCCAAGTGTGACCAACTGGGACTGTGAATATTATTATCCATCCCTCTCATTCTTGGTTTACCCTTAATGTCTCCTGCAGGTAGGCTCATCTTGAAGAATCCGTCTTGCAATTCTTTCCTGCGACATTCTAATTACAAATCTGTAGTACCCAGTCACTGGACAACCTACATATTGTGCCAAGTGGTCGGCTATTCCACAGACATGTATACTCTTAGCATAATTCTCAGGTACAAGTCCACCCAACATGCTCCTAAGCATTCTATATTTTGGGGATGAGGAATCATGTAAATTACTTACAATGGATGGATCAGTTTCCTCATCTTGTTTGTTGTTAACACAACATTTCGGCTGATGTACTCTGCAGCCTTCATCAGGTGTTCTGGTGGAATTTCAAACCCAACCCTTTATTTGACTAATGGGGTACGCAGTTCTCATTCCTGAAATATGTTGCTGATGTTATTTTTCAAAATTCCACCAGGACACCTGAAGAAGGCTGGAGAGTACATCAGCCAAAACGTTGAGATAACAACAAAGAAGATGAGGACACCTATCCGTCCATTGTAAATAATACATATTTCTTTATTACCCACAAGGGGCTAAACACATAGGGGACAAACAAGGACAGACATAGGTATTAAGTCGATTACATCGACCCCAGTGCGTAACTGGTACTTAATTTATCGACCCCGAAAGGATGAAAGGCAAAGTCGACCTCGGCGGAATTCGAACTCACAACGTAACGCAGACGAAATACCGCTAAGCATTTCGCCCGGCATGCTAACGTTTCTGCCAGCTCGCCGCCTCATTGTAAATAATACAGCTTCTAAGCAGTTTCTGTCTGCCCAATTTCACACACACAAGCTTCTGTTAATCTAAGGCTTGGGCAAATGTACTCAAGATGCTAAGCATGGAAACCTCATACTTGGAAAGTAAACTTCTTAACCATTTGGCTATGCCATACATCATCATCATCATCATCGTCATCATTATTTAACGTCTGTTTGCCATGCTGGCATGGGTTGGACTT
>NC_043010.1:66252521-66335021 GCF_006345805.1 Octopus sinensis
CGACACCCTCAACGGTTTTAGCAATCGCCCGCCCTTCTGTCAAATTACGAGGTGTTTCGACTGGGGAGGAAAACAGCTGACAACAGCCCTTTCACCTTCGTACAACATATTATTATTATTATCTCTCTAGTTGTTACTAGTAACACCATGATTTTATTGATGGCTGTTGTATTGATAGAAGGTAATAGACCTTGTAGTGAGGAGACAGTAGTCGGTTGAATCAACCCCTGACTTCATCTGCCAAACCCCCAACAAAATGAAAGTATAGACAGTTGACACCGGTGGAAATCGAATCTAGAGCACAGGCAAAAATCGGTATAGCCGAAGTGTGCATAGTTTTTAAGCAGTGTTATAATACATATACACACACACACAGAGAACTTAGAGGAAGGAAATTAAACGTAATCCTGAAAGGTGTTGTCTAGATGCTCACGTTTTTCCTGTTAAATCGCCTTAATGCTCGTTCGTTCGTGTGTATGTTACCATGTTCGATCAACATCAATTTGTGTTTGTTTATCAGCCTGAAGGACATCAAAACGTCACTATGAAATATTTTACAATAATAATTTCTTAACTTCGACATAAGGCCACGAATTTCGGGGGTTTTTTTTTTTTTTTTTTGAAGGCCAACAGTCAATCATCTCGATATAAGTGCTTGCGTTGTGGTTATTTTATATCGACACCCCAGAAGAAGAAGATTCGAACACTGAATACAACAACAACAACAACAATAACAATAATAATAATAATAATAATAAAATAGATCAGAACAAACCTTTCGCTTTAGCTTTTGAAACTGGTTCTTTCTGATTTTCTTTCTGTAATTTATATCAGTTTGCAGAAGACGGGTGGTGTGAAAATGTGGCCGAAGGCCACTGCAGTCACGTAGTGAATGAGATATATGTGATAAAAAGACCAGCAAATGCTGTGTATAGTAATAATAATGAAGAGAAGGAAAACATCATCCGGTTTTCATTAAACATTGTTGAGCAGTTTGCTGTTGATGTTCTCTTTTTTCTATATTTTTTTTTTTTGGTTTTCCACTTGGGGGGGTTAGTTAATATATATATACATGAATGGAAAAGGTGCTTGAATGGCAAAGCAATAGAAAATAGCCTTGTCACCACTCAATATAATATAATATAATATAATATATATAGAATGAAGAAATGCAAAAAGAAAATAAACACCAGTAAATGGGTTACGTGAACATCCAGCCAAGTTAACCTAGAACAACACAAGGTTGGGTTTGTTCAAAAAGAAAACAAACAAACCTACACATCCACAGACTATGTTTCACTTATTATTAATTAATAATTATCATAAAATTAATTCCGTATTATTACATACAGGTCTACTAATTAGTATTTCCAACCACACATATTTACAGACACTTGGTTCATTCTACTCCCTAAGATCCCTAATATATTTTTCCTTTTACCCTCTTTTCGTCTGCTCGTCTTGTTTTTAATAATCCCAGTCACTTCATTCCGTTTACTTCTTCTTATTATTATTATTATTGTTTTAGTTTCTCTTTCCTTTTTGTTTTTCTCAATGAAATTTCTACAAATGGTTCAACAAACAATCTGTTCGATTTCCTTGTTTTGATGTCATTTTCTGCCTTAATTTTTTTTCCTTCCTATATATTTCTTTCTCTTCACCACAAATGGATTTTAACTTGAGAGAAGAAGCGTTACAAATTTCTCTGTTACAAATTTTCTGTTGTAGACATTTACAAATTTTTTCCTTTTTTCCTATAAAAAAAATACACACAGAGATAAATCAATCTATCTATCTACATATGAATGTGTATATAGGGGTTCTTTCTTAAAAAAAAATATTCAGTAAATATCCGAAGGTTCAGTAGTAGTGTTGTTGCCCACCTCCTTGGTGTTTTAGTTGGGGGATAATATTTCTTTCCCCCGAACTCGCTTGCTGCAGTAGGAATTGTGGTGCAGGAGAATACAACCGGAACAACTTCCGCTTTCGGCTTCCATGTCGCTAGTTCTTCGCTCCCCTTTCTCTCTCTCTCTTCTCCTCCTCTCTCTTTCTCATTCGTTCTCTTCTCCTCTATCCTCTTTTTCATTCCTTCTCTTCTCCTCCTCTCTCTTTCTCTTCTCCTCCTCTCTCTTTCTCTTCTCTTCCTCTCTCTTTCTCATTCGTTCTCTTCTCCTCCACTCTCTTTCTCTTCTCCTCCTCTCTCTTCTCCTCCTCTCTCTTTTCCTCCTCTCTCTTCTCCTCCTCTCTTTCTCTTCTCCTCTTCTCTCTTTCTCTTCTCCTCCTTTCTCTCTCTCTTCTCCTCTCTCTTTCTCTTCTCCTCCTCTCTCTCTCTTCTCCTCCTCTCTCTTTCTCTTCTCCTCCTCTCTCTTTCTCTTCTCCTCTCTCTTTCTCTTCTCCTCCTCTCTCTTTCTCTTCTCCTCTCTCTTTCTCTTCTCCTCTCTCTTTCTCTTCTCCTCTCTCTTTCTCTTCTCCTCTCTCTTTCTCTTCTCCTCCTCTCTCTTTCTCTTCTCCTCTGTCTTTCTCTTCTCCTCTCTTTCCCTTTCTCTATTCCTCGCTTCTCTCTTCGTTTTTCACTTTTTCTCCTCTTCTCTCTTTCTCTTCCTCCTTTTTCTCCTAACCCCTCTCGTCTTCTCTTGTTCTATCTTTTTCTCTATTTACTTCTCTCTTCCCTTCTCCCTATCTCTCTTTCCATCCTCCCTCTCTCACTCTTGCTTTTTCTTCTATCTCTCTTCGTTTTCTCTTTCTTCCTCTCTCCCTCTTTTCATTTCTTGCTATCATTGATTGTCCCTCCTTTCTCACTCTCTTTACCCTCTCTCTCTTTCTCTCCCTCTCTCTCTCTCTCTCTCTCTCTATACATATATATATAATGTATTTCTTTTCTCTTTTTTTGGCTGATTTTGTAGTCTTTCGTTCGTTCTTTTATTTTCTTCATCTCTAATTCATTCACTTTTTATATCTATGTCTGGTCTCGCTGGTTTCGTTTGCGTGTCAATCTCTCTCGACACTTTCTCTCTCTCTCTCTCTCTCTCTCCCTCTCTCTCTCTTTCATTTTATATTCCTGCTATCATTCTCTCGCTTCATCCTCTCTCTTTCCCTTTCTCTGTCTTATCTTGTCATCCTCTCCCTTTATCTCCCTCTCTCTCTCTTTCTCCTACCACCTCTTTCTTTCTCCCACCATCTCTCTCTCTTTCTCCCACCATCTCTCTCTTTCTCCCACCATCTCTCTCTTTCTCCCACCATCTCTCTCTCTTTCTCCCACCATCTCTCTCTTTCTCCCACCATCTCTCTCTCTTTCTCTCACCGTCTCTCTCTTTTCCCCCACCATCTCTCTCTCTTTCTCCCACCATCTCTCTCTCTTTCTCCCACCGTCTCTCTCTTTCAAACTCCCTTTGTCTATCTTTTTTTCTCTCTCTTTCTCCCTCTCTATTCCTCCCCCTCTTCCTAACTCTGTCTTTCTCACATTTCTTCTATCACACACACACACTCTTAATCTATCATTTGCATTTCGAAGCAAAATTCTTTTTTTCTTTTCACCTGTCATTGGTGACCCAATTTAATTTTTGTTCTTTTTTGTTTTGTTTTGTTTTTATTATTATTAACTTCTCACAAGTTTACACTTGTGTTTTTAATTAACTTACTATTCCCTTCGAATTCTCCTTCTTTGGGATATTATGGGTGAATGAATCTATAACGGTTTCCAAGAAAAGGTAACGAAAGCGCTTCTTTCGTTGCCTTTTCCAGAAGTCTAGGAATGATTTCTGAGCACATACAGTTATATATATATATATATATATAACTGTGCAGGTGGCACGTAAAAAGCACCCACAACACTCGCGGAGTGGTTGGCGTTAGGAAGGGCATCCAGCTGTAGAAACTCTGCCAGATCAGACTGGAGCCTGGTGCAGCCCCTGGCTTCCCAGACCCCGGTCGAACCGTCCAACCCGTGCTAGCTTGGAAAACGGACGTTAAACGATGATGATGATATATATATATATATATATATATTGCATTACATAATCTTGTGCATCATGGTCATCATTTTAGCGGTCTCTTTTCCATGCTTGCATCACACAGACGGAATTCATTGAGACAGATTTTCTACGACCGGATCCCTTTCCTGTTGCCAACCCTCACCTATTTCCAGGCAAGGTAATATTTTCCCATGACCAGGTATATCTCCACAGAAGATTGGAAATGAGCAACACCTCTTGTGTGAGCATGATACTCATTGACATCTGTCACATGATGTCAAGACAAGGAGGCACAAACACACAACACAGCTCTTTTTACTCTTTTACTTGTTTCAGTCATTTGGCTTCGGCCATGCTGGAGCACCGCCTTTAGTCGACCAAATCGACCCCAGGACTTATTCTTTGTAAGCCTAGTGCTTATTCTATCGGTCTCTTTTGCCGAACCGTTAAGTTACAGGGATGTAAACACACCAGCATCGGTTGCCATGCGATGTTGGGGGGACAAACACAGACACACAAACATATACACATACATATATATATATACGACGGGCTTCTTTCAGTTTCCGTCTACCAAATCCACTCACAAGGCTTTGGTTGGCCCAAGGCTATAGTGGGAAGACACTTGGAGGCGCAATGGCCCAGTGGTTAGGGCAGCGGACTCGCGGTCATAGGATCGCGGTTTCGATTCCCAGACCAGGCGTTGTGAGTGTTTATTGAGCGAAAACACCTAAAAGCTCCACGAGGCTCCAGCAGGGGATGGTGGTGATCCCTGCTGTACTCTTTCACCACAACTTTCTCTCACTCTTACTTCCTGTTTCTGTTGTACCTGTATTTCAAAGGGGGCCTTGTCACTCTCTGTGTCACGCTGAATATCTCCGAGAACTACGTTAAGGGTACACATGTCTGTGGAGTGCTCAGCCACTTACATGTTAATTTCACGAGCAGGCTGTTCCGTTGATTTGGATCAACCAGAACCCTTGTCGTCGTAACCGACGGAGTGCTTCCACTCCAGGAAGACACTTGCCCAAGGTGCCATGCAGTGGGACTGAACCAAGAACCATGTGGTTGGTAAGCAAGCTACTTACCACACAGCCACTCCTACGCCATGTATACATATCTTGTATTACCTGCCCGGCCAGACAATCAGATGTTGCCACACACTATTGCTCACATAGTGCTGCCAATTCTTTCTTGATTAAACCATTCTTTTCCATCTTGGCCCAAATCATTTTATTCCACCATCTTACCATTATCAAGATGTGGATACAGAAATCTTGAGAAGAATAAGGGCAGAATTGAAGGTATGAGGTGGTATCAAAAAGTTCCCAGACTAGCTATGTTTAATAATAAAAAATAATAACTTATTTACTTTAGTTTTAACCTCATCTCCTTCAAAATATTTACCTTGAGCAGCAATACACCGGTCCCAGCATTCCTGCCACTTTTGGAATCCAGCCTGGAAGTTGTTTTTTATAAGCGAGTCGAGAACCTTTTGCAATTCACTCTTAACTTTGACAAGTGTTAAAACAGCGACCTTTGAGCTGCATTTTCATCTTGGGGAAGAGATGGAAGTGTGCAGGGGCTAAATCTGGCAAAGCAATACTATGTTGTTTTTGCTGAGAAACTCACAAGTGGGGAGAGCCCAGTAACAAGGTGCATTGTCATTGTGAAGAATCCTATTCTTCACCCTCCACAGATCCGGTTGCTTTCACCGAATGTCTTCCCTCAAATGCTTCAAAACTTTGCAGTGGAACTCTTGATTAAGGTGGCGAGCTGGCAGAAACGTTAGCATGCCGGGCAAAATTCTTAGCAGTATTTCATCTGCTATTACGTTCTGAGTTCAAATTCCGCCGAGGTCGACTTTGCCTTTCATCCTTTCGGGGTCGATAAATTAAGTACCAGTTACACACTGGGGGTTGATGTAATTGACTTAATCTCTGTTTGTCCTCTCTGTGTTTAGCCCCTTGTGGGCAATAAAGAAATAAGTAGAACTCTTGATTGATGGTCTCGCCCAGTGGAATGAATTCTTGATGCACAATACCACAGATGTCAAAGAAAAAAGCAATGAGCATGCTCTTGGTTGAGTTGCAGTTCTGCCATGCCTTCTTTGGTCATGGAGATGAAGGGCTCTTTCATTGTAATGACTGCTGCTCCATCTCAGGTTCATACCCATAGACCTAACTCTCATCATCAGCGATGACCTTCAACTCAAAGGATGCAGATCTTGATAGACTTTGACATTACATTCTTTCTGCTCAGTTGTCAGCAGGCAGGGGACAAACTTGGCAGAGACACGCTGCATATTCAATTCAGACATTAGGATTGCCTGCGTGTACCCATACGACAGACTAATGACATCAGCAATGCCAATGATTGTCCTCCGACAATTTTCATGCACAAGCTCATGAATTTTCTCCATTTTTCTGAGGGATGACACTCATGGCAGGCCTTTGAGTTGGCTCATCATCATCCAGGGACATTCTTCCGCTTTTCAAATGAAACATTGCATACAACCCATTGCCTCATCACTGTAAGCTTGCCAAAGCATGCTCAATGTCTCTGTAGCAGACTTCCCACATTTAACACAAATTTCACGTTGGCTCTTTGTTGGCTCTTTGTTCCAACACTGCCAGCTCTCACTGTGCATGCAGCTGTGTGTTGCCATCTGTTGGTGTGCTACAGGAACTTTTGACACCATTTCATATTTACCTCAGCAAATGATGTGCCTGAAGCAAAGCTGAGCAGTTTCTTCAATAGCACCATCCCACAAGTACTCTTATACACATGTGAGACACAAGCTATTTTGAAGAGGCTTTCACGCCATGAGTTTTTTTTTCAAGTATTGTCTAGCAAGTTTTGGTCAGCTTGGGGCTTTAGTAGAGGACACATACCCAAGGTACCATGCAGTAGAACTGAACTCAAAACCATGTGGTTTGGAAGTAAACTTCACACAGCCCTGTCTGTGCCTATAAATGTCCTGTTTGGAAAACAATGAAACAAATACATTGGATCAAATATTTTTTATTGAGAAATATATTATAGTTAGTCACACAAATGTTTCCATTACCTTGAAAAATAGAGACAGCAGTTGCCATCCCAAACAAAATATGTAGGGAAATAGTTTGGTAGACCCTAAGTTACCATACATTTCTACTACTATAGATTTAATTAGAGCAAAATAGCCCAGTTATCAGAACAGCTGGTACCTTGTCAGCTTGCAATCCTTCTGTTCCTGTAAGATGCCAATTTTACAAGATTGCTACTGGAGAAAACATCACTGCTGGTTACATTTCAGGTGAGAGACTTGCCACCTGGGAATGTGAAGCTTAACCCTTTTGATACCAACCTGGCTGAAACCGGTCTGGCTCTGTAGTACAAATGTCTTGTTTTCATAAGTTTTTAATAAAAATCTTCCACCAAACCTTAGTCACAATTTATGTTCCTAACACTAGCTTAAAGATAACAAAGTTATTTTACTAAATTCTTTGTTATATTTAAAGTAATTGAAAGAAACACAGAGCATCTCAAAATAAATACAGTAACATAAGGGTTAATAGAGATTAATAAAAAAAACAAAAGCTATTAATCCTAATTCCATATTCACTCAGCCATGTTAGGTTTTTAAAATACCCAATCATGAATTCTTATATTAGCAATTGAAAACACCACATTAATAAACCTTGAAGCATCTCTGACCAACAAAGAAAGAAAGCTTCCACATAATTGTTCAGCCAGCTAAAAATAGCAACCAAATTTTCCTAACATCTTAAGAAGAACTCAATGGATAATGTTGTCTTGGGCTCCTTACATATAGGAAAAAAACCTGCATAGTTACATTTGGAATGCCTTTGATCATATGCAGTGGAGGTGCAATGGCCCAGTGGTTAGGGCAGCGGACTCGTGGTCGGAGGATCGCGGTTTCGATTCCCAGACCGGGCATTGTGAGTGTTTATTGAGCGAAAACACCTAAAGCTCCACGAGGCTCCGGCAGGGGGTGGTGGTGAACCCTGCTGTACTCTTTCACCACAACTTTCTCTCGCTCTTTCTTCCTGTTTCTCTTGTACCTGTATTTCAAAGGGCCAGCCTTGTCACACTCTGTGTCACGCTGAATCTCCTCGAGAACTACGTTAAGGGTACACGTGTCTGTGGAGTGCTCAGCCACTTGCACGTTAATATCACGAGCAAGCTGTTCTGTTGATCGTATCAGCTGGGACCCTTATCATCACAACCGACGGAGTGCTCCTACTACTCAAATGCATTTGAGTGAGGGCAAAGCAACAACAACAACAACAACTGCGAAGTATTCAAAGTCAATGTGAAGAGCCTCTACACAGTTACTTGACCAACTAAAAATAACCTGATCTTCAGATTATGCTTAACATCTTCAATGGAAAAGATTACACTAGACAATATACTCCTAGCCACCAGCATCTTCAACATCTTCTTCAATTTCTATAAGGAGTATTACATAATACAAAAGATGATGTGCTCAACAGTCCATACTATGTAAGTGCAGATCCCAGTGCTTTATGAGTTAACAGAATCAGAATCAAGCTCACAACTCACCAATCATGGGTACTGCTCCTTCTGCCAATCTCTGCAAGTAAAAAAGATGGGACATAATACTGACCAGTCTACTTTTTCTATTGTTGCTCACCCTTGGAAAGACTGACAACATATTAAAATCTTTTGAACTCCAAACCATATAACTGAGAAGTGAAATTCTTAACTATACAGACATTCCTGCACCTATCTCATAAACTCAACACCATATGTGATATACTCTTCAATAGTACCCTCTTACCTTCATTCTTATATGCAAGTAAGATGTGGACTACAACAAAAATACTAAAAATGAACCTGACTGCTCTCAAAAATTAATTAATAAAAACAGGAAAAATAATCCAGGACCCTTGACCGGTACCAGATCAATCCCAAAATCTAATCAGTTTGTGCTAGTGAGGAGGCCAAACATCCCAGAAAGTTTCATCTGAATTCATCCCGTGGTTCTTGAAATAAACAAACATGACTGAAAACAATACCTCTGCCTTCGATAAGGCAAAGGTAATAAATAAACTATAGTTTTGGTACAACAACTCTTTTTTATTACTAAAATAACCTCGGAAATGAGGTTGGATCACACAATTTTAAGGTCATTTTCAGGCAATATTTTAATTTGCTTCTGTTTCACTTTCATCTGATGTTTCATGCATGTGTAGAACTCTACTCAGGCAAATATTTATGAAAATGTACACATAAATATTGTACTAAAGCAAGTCACTACCAAAAAAATTTCATTAAAAGGCAGCCATTTCTCTATATGGTATGATGAAATACAATCACTCAGTCTCTTCCTCACATGCACATGCACACATACATACAAAATGGATATGTGCATATTTATTTATGTACGTGCATATGAAAGACTCTGTGTGTGTGTGTGTGTGTGTGAGTGAGAGAGAGAGAGAGTGCCACTTACACAAACATGCAAAAAATACATACATGACAACACACACCTTCACTCACTCTCTCTCTCTCTCATGCACGCACGCACACACATGTCCATTGCATATACACGTACATACATCTTTCACATTCTCCTCTCTTTCACTTTCTGGTCTCACTTCAAAGCAAATACTGCAGTTTCACTTTCTCTTCTCTTTCAATTTTTGCTCTCTTCAAAGCATAAAACAATTAAAAAATTTCTATGAAAATTAACGAACAATTATATGATCCCATCTGATTGACCATATAATCAAGTTGATAACTTTTGCACCCCCAGTTTACTTTCCTCTTAAATTTCTTCTAATTCTTATGTTTTTGATGCAGGAGATTAGGATTTTGTCCAAAAAACATGTTCTCAATATTTTTAATTTTTCCCTCCCCACCCCAATTTCTTAATTTTTTTACTTTTTTCCAAAAATTCTTGGTAATCCATGGAGAAAACAGAGTACATAAATATGCATATATGTATGTATGTACACACACAAATATATATATTTATCTATCTCTTTATCAGTCTGTCTGTCCATCTGACTGTCTATATTTTTGTCTGCCTGTATGTATGTATACTCTTTACTCTCTTTTTCTCTTTTACTTGTTTCAGTCATTTGACTGTGGCCATGCTGGAGCACCGCCTTTTAATCGACAACTTGACCCCGGGACTTATTCTTTTGTAAGCCCAGTACTTATTCTATCGGTCTCTTTTGCCGAACTGCTAAGTAACGGGGACATAAACACACCAGCATCAGTTGTCAAGCAATGCTAGAGGACAAACACAGACACACACACGCATATATATATATATACATATATGCGACGGGCTTCTTTCAGTTTCCATCTACCAAATCCACTCACAAGGCTTTGGTCGGCCCGAGGCTATAGTAGAAGACACTTGCCCACGGTGCCATGCAGTGGGACTGAACCCGGAACCATGTGGTTGGTAGACAAGCTACCTAACACACAGCCACTCCAATACATAAGAAGCTGATAAAAAATGGCATATAATGGATATACAGTAAGTGCTAAGACTAAACCCACTACTAAAAATGCAACATCACATGAAAGGATATATATACGCATGTATGTATGTATGTATGTATGTATGTATGTATATATGTATGTATGTATGTATGTATGTATGTATGTATACGTGTGCGTGTGCATGTATACATACATACATATGCATATGTGTGTTCACATGTGATTCAATGTACTGATATGTATTCAGTTTATTTTCAAATTCAACTCCAAGATAAGAAACAGACATATCTTTGTCATCAATATTTGTGTGGTGAAATGTGTTGATGTGTGTGTGTGTGTGTGTGTGCATATACACAGAAATACACACACATATATTGATATACTCTACAAAAAGTGATGACAAAGATAGACTTGTTTCTTATCTTGGAGTTGAATTTCAAAATAGACTCTATATGCATGTTTAAGTATGCGTGCATATCTTTCGATTTTCTTTGTTTATTTATTTATTTAAAACTTGCACTTTTCCTCACCATGAATTATCATTGAACATTTCCATTTGAAGCTACTATTGGACATTAAACTATACCTGAATTTTTATTTGATCATGGATCTACCTAACCCATTCCTATTTTACTCTGATCCTTCCCTCATTCTCAACAAACTGGAATACAACTAATATCCTCAACTGGAGACTTTCCCTTGCTTTTACATCCCTCTGACATTTTCCCCTCTGATGATGGAATACTCAGGCCATGAAATCCTTACTCAATATGGTGAACCGCACATTCGACTATTCCAGAAACAGCTGTAAGAAACTCTGTGTATCTACGAAAGGAAGTAAAAAGTTATCTGTAATTTTGCCACAACATATCTTTATTATTGTCACACCACCTTCTCTGCCAGCATGCTTATAGTTGGAACTATTGTGGTCATGTGATCGAAGTTTGAGCATGAATGTGCCAATTTTCTTTCTCACTTTACAGTGTAAGCATGGCTGCTCCACTAGGTTCTCCACCATCGGTCCTCCCACGGTTACATCCTGAGAACCCAACAAAGCTTTTAACCAAAACATGCATGCAGGAATACACACACCCATATGCACCGAAACATCAAGTTAAAAGTCCGGGTACCTGCTCATTCCACCCTTCAAAAATATTCCCACTACATATATATCAGCTTTACACTCATACCAACCTCTTAAACTTCTCCATACACACATACAAACATATTTTTACCCACCAGACTCTTGCTGCTTTACAGCTAACTCAGGATTTGTTGTTCTTGGTGGTGGTGGGAGGACTAAGGGACATAACTCTTGATAAATTCCTGAATTGTTTCCCACTTAATTTTGTCTTTTTTTCACAACACCCACAAATCTAATGTGTCACTTTCTCATCTCTATATGTATAAAATTCTTTGTCTGTCTGTCTATCAGTTCCCTATACATTTTACAAATTTTACAAGGTAACAGTATTAGACCTCACGAGTGTCAACATATAACTTTTATTTTCATTTGGATTAAAACAATATAACATTTAAATATAGAGATAATTATTTTATAGTCAACTGTAGTTAAGGACATTTCATACCACCATCTTGACACATTTCGTATATGATTGTGTGTGTTTGTGCGTTTGTTATGCAAGTGATAGTAAAGGACATTTTATACCACCATGACAATGATGATGACACATTCTGTTTATGAGTGTGTATGTTTGCATGTTCGTTATGTATGACATAGTAAAGGACATTTTATACCACAATGATGACGGCACATTTTGTATGTGTGTGTGTTTGCATTACATATATGTGTGTGTGTTCATTACATAAATGTATATCTCTGTGTGTCTGTCTTAGTATATGTATGTATGTGTGAGTGTATGTGTGTGTGAGTGTATGTGTAATTGTCAATTTCACTGATGTAAACTGGCTATGTGAAAGACCTATACTGGCTCCAACGACTGAAATGGTTGAGAAACTCAATCACGAACTTCCCCAAAAGTTAACAGATACATCAGAAATGACTTTTCCATCACTTCACACAACAGTCGATCAAGGTCAGGCTGTTTAATTTCTAAACCCACTGAGATGCTACCACATGACTTGACACTAAAGCCGGATGCTCCCATTATGTTGCTTAGGAATCTTGATCCACCTTGCCTGTGTGATGGAACTCATTTAATTGTCACTTCCATGAAGCCCCATGTCTTACAGGCAACAATCGTTATAGGTAGTCACAAAGAAGAAAATGTCTTTATTTCAAAATTTTCTCTCATACCTACGAGGGGCGTTCAATAAGTAATGCCCCTGACCCACTTCCCATAGCAGTAGAGCAACGACACTTGGCACAGTTATTAGTCTTTTCCTACATAGGAACTACCCAGAGTTATGCATTTCTCCCATCGTTTGATGCAGCTCTGGAGACCGTTTTTGTAGAAGACCCCATCTTGGACCTCCAACCACGACGTGACTTCAGAAATCAAGGCTGCATCATCTGGGAAATGCTTTCCTTTCAAAATCAACTTCATGGCTGGGAAGAGGTGAAAATCAGAGGGTGCAAGGGGAGGAGTTCATAGCTGCACGCCTGTGCTTCTGATCTGGCGACACGCGAGTTGTGGACCGGAGCGTTGTCCTGCAGGAGGAGGATGCCTTTGCTGATCTTGCCCTGCCTCTTGATTTTGATAGCTTCTCTTAATTTCCTCAAAAGTGAAGCATAATAGGCTCCTGTAATTGTGGTACCCTCTGCCAGGAAATCTGTCATCACTACTCCGTCCTGGTCCCAGAAGACTGAGCATATCCTTGTCAGCGGAGGGCTGCACCCTTGCCTTCTTTGGAGGAGGGGAGTCACGGTGCTTCCACTGCATTGACTGGGCTTTGGTCTATGGATCATAGTGATGGACCCAGGTTTTATCCTGTGTGATCAGTCTTTTGAAAAATTTTGACTCATCTTCTTGGCACATCTCCAAATTCATCCTCGAGCACTCAACGCGTTCTTGCTTCTGGAAAGGTGTGAGCAACCTGGAAATCCATCTGGCAGACACCTTTTGCATATGCAAATGGTCATGAATGATAGTTTCCACAGACCCGGTACTAATCTTGACCTCATGGGCTATTTCGCGAATAGTTATGCGTTGACCTTCCAAAATGGCAGCCTCAACTTGACGGACAGACGTCTCATCAACGGCAGAAGGGGGCGACCAGATCTGGAAGCTGTTTCCACAGAGTTCCGACTATGTTTGAATTCACAATGCCAGCGTTTTACAAGGTCATATGATGGGGCATCATCACCATAAGTTACTTTCATTTCATCAAAAGTCTCCCGTGGTGTGCATCCTTTCAAATACAAAAACCAGATCACTGCTCGATACTCAACAGGCTCCATTTCACACTTGACTCAGTTCAAACACCTGTAAATCAGAAACCACAATTAGTTCAGAGCTGTAATCTGCCACTTAATCTGTAGAGGTATAAATAAGTGCACATGCAAAATTTCAGCTAGATCAAACAAATGCAAGTGGGTCAGGGGCATTACTTATTGAACGCCCCTCGTACAGAAGTGTCTCAAGTTCCAGTTTCCAGTCAAACTGAGTTCTGGTACTTCAATTAATAAATCTCAGTATTAGTCCCTCAAAGTTGTTGGACTTCATCTCACTACTACATTCTTCTCCCACAGCCGACTCTATGTTGCTTCCTCACAACTTGGAAGCAGTAACAATTTATTCATTCGGACACCAATAAAAAATTACACAATGAATATTGTTTACTCTGAGGTGCTTCAAGATTGACTTCTAAATTCTATTTACATATTTGGATATTTTCAAATAAAATATAGATATTTTGAAATAATTATGAGAAAAATATAGATTCTTTTATTCTTTTCTTTCTTCTTTTATTTGTTTCAGTCATTTGACCGTGGCCATGCTGGAGCACCACCTTTAGTCAAACAAATCGACCCCAGAACTTCTTTGTAAGCCTAATACTTATTCTATCGGTATCTTTTGCCGAATCCCTAAGTTACGGACACACACATATATATATATATATATATATATACAATGGGCTTCTTTCAGTTTCCATCTACCAAATCCACTCACAAGGCTTTTGGTCACCCCGAGGCTATAGCAGAAGACACTTGCCCAAGGTGCCACGCAGTAGGACTGAACCCAGAACCATGTGGTCGGTTAACAAATTACTTACCACACAGCCACTCCTGTGCCTGTTTGTTTACAAACACCCACTACTTTGTGTCTATCTGTGTAGTGAATAGAAATAGTCACAGGAAAAATGGCAAATTTCATTTCAGTACTACAAACCAAAGTTTATGTAGTGAAAATAATATTCAAGTTACTTGTTAACGAAGAACGTATGTGTCATTTTCAACACCCTGAATACAAACATTTTTTTCTTATGTCAGTCCTGTATAAAAGTGTTGGAGTGTGTAAATAAAAGACGCAAAGTACTCAATGTATGTTTATCTTTTGAATTTTAATCATTTACTGGGAGTTTAAAAACAATCCTTGTCACACACTTAATATGTATGAGTGTGTCTGTGAATTAATTAATGAATATAACAACCTGTTTTGAAGTCTCAATGTCAGATAGGCATACAAACACACACACACACACGTTTTATGTTTGTACTGGTATTTATAATTAGGTGGTTCACTGATATTCTCACATTTGCATATTGTTAAATGACCAAGAGAAATTTTCTTTAAAAGAAAAGTATGAGCAGGGCTGGCTTAAGACCCATTGAGGCCCAAAGCACTTAAAAGATTATGTAATTCAAAATATAAACAATAACAAACCATAAAATAAATTTTTATTTTTCAACACAAAACAAACCAGTAAGAGGGAAAATAATGTTTATTATTTTTTATACTTTCACTTTATTTATATTTGAAAAGTTTCCTCCTGCTTTTTTGAATTGCAAAGTCCTGGATCAGATCCTCAAAATTAATCTTAGGTAACACATCTGCATCTATACTTAGTAGAGATAAAAGCATCCTGAATATTATTTTAGCAAGTTTAAAGTGATTTCTTTTGTGCCTTAAACCATTTACCATTTCTGTGGTGCCCCCTCCTTCCCGCAATACCCTAAGCACATGCTTATTTTGCTTAATGGCTAATCCAGTGCTGAGTATGAGGCCTGAACTGTTAATGATTACTTTTAAGAAACAGAGTCGGTCTGCTGGCAGAATTGTTAAAGCAATGAAAAAAAAAAAAAGGGAAAAAGAACCTGGCTGTATTTGTTTTGGTTCTTTAGATTCTGAGTTCAAATCTGGTTGAGGTCAACTTTGCCTTTTAACTTTACAAAGTCAATAAAATGGAGTCCGAGTCAAGTAGGGGAACAAAGGTGCTGACTAACTCTTCCCCTTAAACGATTAAAGTGAGTCAGATGGAGGAATCATTACAGTGCCACCCAGGTCAGCCCTTCTGTTTGCTGCCCCCAGACCCCACAAAAAACACATATTGCCTACAGTAATAGCTTACAACAGCCATTGTTGTCACGACCACTTAAGTTCTGAGTTCAAGTCCTACCAACGTCAAATTGGCCTTTTGGCCTTCAGAGGCCAATAAAATAATGTACTGGGTTCAATTTAACCAATCAGCCCCTCCCCTCAAAGTTACTAGCCTTCTGGCTATATTAGAAATACCTATTCTTATTCTTCCAGAGTCATTAAAATAAAGTACTAGTTAAACAACTATTTGTTTCAAATTTTGGCACAAGGCCAGCAGTTTAGGGGGATGGGGTTAAGTCGATTACATCGTCCCTAGTGCCCAACAGGTACTTAATTCGTCGACCCCAAAAGTATCAAAGGAGAAGTCAATCTCGGCGTAATTTGAACTCAGAACACGAAGACAGATAAAATGCTGCTAAACTTTTTACCCGCCGTGTTAACAATTCTACCAGCTTACTGCCTTAAATTAAACAAATATTGATTTCAAATTTTGGCACGGGGCCGGCAATTTCGAGGGACAGGCAGCAGAGTCGATCACATCGACCCCAGTGATACTTATTTGGTTATGTTTGAATATGAAAGATAGCCATACACCCGCGGCCATCAGACTGATTTACGGGTACCTTGCACAGTATAGTATTAATAAACTTGTATAATTTATACTTGTGGAGGCACGTGGTTTAGTGGTTAGGGTGTTGAACTCATGATTGTAAGGTTGTGCTTTCGATTCCTGGACCGGGCGTGGCGTTATGTTCTTGAGCAAAACACTTCATTTCACGATGCTCCTGTCTACTCAGCTGGCAAAAGTGAGTAATCCTGCAACGGACCGGCGTCCCGTCCAGGTGGGGAATTTCTACGCCACTGGAACCGAGAAAACGGCCCTTATGAGCCTGGCAAGGCTCGAGAAACAACATTTTAAAAAATAATTTATACTAGTGCTCCGGTGCCTGTATTTCATTTCATTATCCAAGTAAATTTTAATATTTGCTTAATTTAAGGCGGTGAGCTGGCAACATGCTTAGCAGCATTTCGTCCATTTTTAAATTCTAAGTTCAAATTCCACTGTTGTCGATGAAATAAGTAGCAATCTTTTGTTTTGACTCGACACCGGGTATATTGGATCTTTTCGGTTTGAACGGCAGTTTTTTCTAGCGGTGTCATATGAAATTGTCACCCATAATTATGACCCTAGTATCGATCTATTGCATGTCAATCTCTTTTAGGGTTAGGGGTGGGGGAAGGGTATATTTTTTTCTTCAGAAATGTAAATAAACCCAATCTGTTTCTTAAACGAGGGACATATTCATTCAGCACAGAATGTTTTTCAACTCAATAGTCGTCATTGATTGGTTGAAATTGCAGAAATTGAAGGAAAAAAACAACAAATATCTTACAAACTATAGAATTTTCTCAATAAAGCCAAAAGAAAATAGATGTTTTATAAACACATTCTACCAGTATACGAAGTTTAAAAGTGTTTAGTTACGTGGAAATTATTTTAAAAAACTGCCGTTCAAACCGAAAAGATCTGGAATATTTGTCTCCTTCGGCATAAATTAACGGGGATTATAAGAGATTCCGGATCTCCAGTGTCCGAAAAGTCAATGTCGTATCTGTGTTATTTAGATGTGGGAAGGCGGCGAGCTGGCAGAATGGTTACTGCGACGGACAAAAGATTAGCGGCATTTCGTCCGTCTTTACGTTCTGAGTTCAAATTCCGCCGAGGTCAACTTTGCCTTTTAATCTTTTCACAGTCGATAAAATAAGGTGTCTGAGCACTGGGGTTCGATGTAATCGAACTAGCACCCCCTCCCACCAAAATTTCAGGCCTTGCGCCTATGATAGAAAGGATTAGTTAGAAGATGGGAGGACGAGGACGTTAACACGTGCCGAGAGATTCTGTTCGGAGCCGTCGGTAGGCCGGAAGTAGCAGTCACGTGTACGAACCGGATATCCGGCTACGTCCCCTCCCTCAATCAGTTCGTGTTTTGTTCATCAATAATAACAACGTCGAGAATTGTCAACGGTTCCGTCTTGTCTGCAAGGATGGCAGCAGACACCCCAGTAGAGATGACTGTCCGCTGGAGTGGAAACGAGTATAAACTGACCGATCTGACGAGTTCGAACACTGTCGCAGATCTAAAGTCCAAAATACAGAACTTGACCGGAGTTCTTCCTCACAGACAGAAGCTGTTAGGCCTGCAGTATAATGGTTTGCGCTTGGATTTCATCGTTCTGTTCATTGTTTTGATGTTTACTGCCTTTAACTTAAAACCTTCTATTTACAGCCTGGTTAGAAGAGATATAGGATTATTTAATTTTATATTTTAAAATGCAGGCACGATTCGATGAAGTCGAGCTTGTTCGGAACCTAAATCAGGCTTAGAATTCGAGCCTTTTAAAATTAGGAGACGAACTAAAGAAAAGGAAAGAAAAAAAAAGATGTGGCGACCCTTAGCATGTATTAATTTATTATAATTATCTTCTTCAATTTACGCAATTAAAATAATAGACGACCCATTATAATTGCAATCTGTCATTTATTACATTTATTAAAATGGAATATGAGTAAGAGTGACCGTTGCCGAAATGAGTCAGAAGATGGAAAATAATTTCCTTTATGAAACTATGACATTGCTGTTATAAACATCAGAGCTTAGTAATGAATGATTTCATCAAACATTCATTTTGATTCGATTGACGAACCCAAATCTATTTTTATCTCATTTTAAAAGACATAGTAATTTATCTAGGAATATAAAGTTAAGCGCATTATTAATATTATTATTATTATTATTATTATCATCATCATCGTTCATCTGATTCTTTTTGTGTATGAGAAGAACTGCCGTATTATGAAGTACAAATCCTTGTGATCAGTTTAAATTACATAAACATGTGTGTGTGTGTAAATATAGGCCTGTGCAAGAAACATTAAACCGAAATCATTTTTTTTTTTTTAGCCTGAATTTAAATTTGATTTGTTTGTCATCATTAATTAAAACTTATGGCTTCTGATGATTACTGAATATAAGCAAACATAACCTTCGTGAAAGGATGAAGAATTATAAGGAATAGGGAGAGAAATGTACAAAAGCCATTGGCCTTGAAGAAATAATATCTTTATTGGTGTGTTTCATAGATTCCTTTTCTGTTTATAGACGTGGTTTGTGTTCCGCTATTACCTGTTTATGATACGTGTTGCAATTAATAAATATTATAAATTAAAAGTTAAGGACTATGAGCACACCTCTTTCTCCCTTTTCACCCACGCACTGAAAAGGGTTGCCATCAAATCGTTGTTTTTGTTCTTATTTAGCTCTAGTTCAACCCCAATCGAGCAAACCCATGAACAAAATTATTCCAGTCATGGCTATGCTTTCCTATTAAGGATTTATAGGACAACATTATCCATCGTCTTCTTACCCGATGCAAAACAGTAAGCGTGATTTGTTTGGGGGAGATTTCGCTGTTATTTCTAGCAGTTCGAGCGTCCGCACAGAAACTTCCCCTGTGGTTGCCTTCCAAACAGTCGTTCCGAGTTCCATTCCCTGTCGACACTGGTCGTATTTGAAAACTGTCCGCGTCAATCGTTAAGTTTATTATGGGGATATCTTCAGTCAGACATTGTTTTGAAATCATAATTCTTTTATTAAAGACTATATGTTTTTGTTTTTTTGTAGACACACGTACATTGTGCATTGGGTGTGTGATGTATTAGTAATACTGGTGTTAGGTAGAGTACAAGCTCAGAAGTTTTTAGTTCAAACTCACTGCAGGGGTTTAGCCCTGCACTTAAATCTGCCGAATGCTTTCTTTTGTTTTACCTATCTGTCACCAATAAGTACCAGAGAGATCATTTGGGTATGTTAGCTGATATACGCTGGTACTTTTTTTCAGTGGATGTACATTTCATCCGCATCCGCCAAATATTTTGAAGGCAGTCCTAAGCCATATTAATCTAGTGGATTTATCAGACTTCAGACGAATGCTTACAGCCCACGTTCGAAACCGAGTACCATCTGCTTTACCAAGCGAGATAGTGGATGACATTTTTTATTACGTAGATGATAATATTAAATATTTTAAAAACTAATTGAAATTAGGAAAGTTTTTATTTTTCAGCGATATAGCAGGAGTGACTGTGTGGTAAGTAGCTTGTTTACCAACCACATGGCTCCGGGTTCAGTCCCACTGCGTGGCACCTTGGGCAAGTGTCTTCTACTATATCCTCGGGCTGACCAAAGCCTTGTGAGTGGATTTGGTAGACGGAAACTGAAAGAAGCCCGTCGTATATATGTGTATGTTTGTATGTCTGTGTTTGTCCCCCTAGCATTGCTTGACAACTGATGCTGGTGTGTTTATGTCCCCGTCACTTAGCGCTTCGGCAAAAGAGACCGATAGAATAAGTACTGGGCTTACAAAGAATAAGTCCCTTGGTCGAGTTGCTCGATAAAAGGCGGTACTCCAGCATGGCCGCAGTCAAAATGACTGAAACAAGTAAAAAGAGAAAGAGATATACTTTTACAAATTTTGGATCAGAATAAAATTCCAATAGAATAACGATATTTAAGTTTATTCCGAGTTCAATTTCCACTGAGGATAACATTGCCTTTCTTCCTTCCAGGGTTGATAAGTAAGCACCAGTCAAATGTTGGACAAGGTTGAAATAACCTTTTAGTATTCAGATGACTTTATCGAATGTAATTCTTTTATTTGTTTGACTGCGGCCATGCTGGAGCACCGCCTTTTACTCAAACAAATCAATCCTAGGACTTATTCTTTGTAAGCCTAGTACTTATTCTATTGGCCTCTTTTGCTGAACCACTAAGTTACGGGGATGTAAACACACCAGTATTGCAGTACTAATTGTCAAGTGATGGTGGAGGACAAACACAGACACTGTAGCTATGGCCGATGCCAGTGTTGCATGTCCAGCCAATTTAAAAGTACGCTTGATGCGTTGGGCGATATGATATGCTTGAGAAGACCTGTTGAGTTAAGTAAAACCAAAATCATAGCTGTGGCCTGTGGCCAGTACCCCCGACTGGCTCCCGTGCCGGTGTCATGTAAAAAGCACTCTCTCAGCATGATCAATGCCAGGCCTGCCACTGGCATCTGTGCCAGTGGCACATAAAAAGCACCCACTATGCTCTCAGGGTGGTTGGTGTTAGGAAGGGCATCCAGCTTTAGAAACACTGCCAGATCAGATTGGATCCTGGTTCAGCCACTGGCTCTCCAGACCTAAGTCAAACTGTCCAACCCATGCCAGCATGGAAAATGGACATTAGATGATGATGCATTTATGTGTGTGTATATATATATATGTGTGTGTGTGTGTGTGTGTATCTATATATATATATCTATATGTGTGTGTGTGTGTATCTATATATGTCAGGCTTCTTTTCAGTTTCTGCTTACCAAATCCACTCACAAGGCTATAGTAGAAGACACTTGCCCAAGGTACTACGCAGTGAGACTGAACCTGGAATTGTGTGGTTGGTAAGCAAGCTACTTACCACACAGCCACTTCTGCACCTATAATGTTTATTTATTCACATTGTTTTGAATTAATTATGCATTATCTTGCAGCTTTGAGATTTCAATGGTCTTATTGTATGTTTTAGAATGACAGGGTCAGTGCAGGAGGCCAAAATCTGGCCAGTCTGAACATAAAACAGAATCTTTAGGATGGATGTGGCCAGTATAAATGTTAATGGGTTACTCAACTAACTCCACCTTTTAAATTACTAGTTTCATGACTATGTGAGATAAAATTGGAAAAGGCAATATTAATCTTGTGGGACCATGGATCTGCTCCTAGAAACTCTTCTTTTGACTTTGTTGGCAGAACAACATCTGTTGTAATCATAGAGGTCACCATGTGCGGGACAGTCCTGATCACAGCGACTACACTTAAAGGTGCGGTTCGCCACTAGTCTTGTTCTGGTTGCTCTTTTTGGTAAATTTGCTTTTTTCCTTCCAGCAATCCCCAGCCTCTCCTCTCGTATTTTCAAAATCTTCGTCTAGCTCCTGTCTCCAGTGGGAGCGATTAGCAGCAGTATCCATCCGCTTTTCAATGTTCCTATTAAGAGGCTTTATGTTGCTTTTTTAACCCTTTAGCCCTTTTGTTACCATATTTCTGTTGAGATTCTCTGTGTTTCTTTCAATTAATTTTAAATATAACAATTTACACACCACCAAGTCTTACTTAGTTGCAAATGACAACTATCACCGTCACCATATTTGACGGCATAAAAGACACACTGGCATATTAGACACAACACCCCAATTTCTTCTGCACATATTCAAGAATAAATGCTGTAGTGCCTTAAAGCTTATGGGAGGCCTAGCATTGCATATAAGACTTGGGGTGGAATTTTTGAGAATTTTTGGAAGGAAAATGCTGCATCTTATATACTATCAAATATGGTAATTGTTATTGTGTCTTTTGTTGTTCCTATAAGTCCAATGTAAAATGGTATTTTCACCAATGTACAAAGAACAAAATATCCCCTATCTAATTGTTTATTATTCCAGGTCGACCTCCAGAGGATGACATTCAACTTGGAACCTTAAAACTCAAACCTAATCTCAAAATAATGATGATGGGTTCCAGAGAAGACGTTTTGGTAAATTATTTTTTTTTACACTCTTTTTTTTTACTTTGCTTTATCTGGAGGCATATGGCCTAGTGGTTCATGAGTTGCACTGACATTCACAAGATTGTGGTTTCAATCTCTGGACTGGGTGATGCCTTGTGTTCTTGAGCAAAACACTTCATTTCATATTGCTCCAGTCCACTCAGCTGAAAATGAGTAACAGCAGTAACAAGCAAGTTGACCCTTTGATCGACCGGCATCCCATTCAGGAGATGAGTGTTGTGATCTCAGTTACTTCATCGCCATGGAAACAAGGCCAAACTCCTGATGAATCCTAGGGTTCTTGACAGATTCTGCTGTTCACTTGTACACTGTATGATCATAGTAAATAAGCATCATTATCAGCAATGTTATTAAAAAAAAAAGGGAAAGTTATCATCTCGAGTCCTGCTGACTCATAAGGGCCAGTTTCCCAATTTGCATGGCGTATATACTTCCCACCTGTATATTCAGTGGCCCTTCAGTTTTACTAAGCTGTGTAAAAGAACTTGGCAGGTTGGGCCTCTAACTAGTCCTTTTGTGATACCCTTAAAGCTAGGAACTTTTCAGCAACCCCTTGTATGTATGTATGTATATATATATATATATATATATATATATATATATCATGGCGAATGCCAGACAGAAGAGGAGATAATAAAGTAGTGGTGATCCCAAAAGGAAGGAGCGCATGCATGTGTATAAGAGAGCATTATGTGCGTGTGGCAGAGGGGTGGTGACCTTGATGCGTGTGTGTGTGTATATGTAGGTGTGAAGATGTGGGGCTGGGAATATATATATATATATATATACACACACACACACACATATATACATATATGTGTGTGTGTGTATGTATATATATATATATATATTCCCAGCCCCACATCTTCACACCTACATATACACACACACACGCATCAAGGTCACCACCCCTCTTCCACACGCACATACATGCTCTCTTATACACATGCATGCGCTCCTTCCTTTTGGGATCACCACTACTTTATTATCTCCCCTTCTGTCTGGCGTTCGTCATGATAGATCGCTAGTCACTACATATTCTTTATTTTCTCTCCTTGTTTCTTTCTGTGCAAGAGTGTAGGCTCGAAACATTACAGACCTTTTCACTTCCCAAGCGTTAAACTGATACATCTGTTTGTTGTCTATACCACCTGCCTTCATCTTGTGAATTCTCCCTATATATATATATATATATATATATATAGGGAGAATTTTTATATAAAAACTTTGGGCAAAAACATGTTAACAGTATGAGATGAAATATCTCCTTTCTAACAATTTGATTTTTTTTTTCTGTGTTTTAATGTCTAGGCTGAAATGCAAGAACCACCTAAAAATTTATCAAATTTAGTCAATGATTTTGAGATGGAAGATGAAGAGATTTCTATTGAAAATAGGTAAGAACCAGTTTCCAGTTTGATGTTCTCAAGTGTTAAACAACTTTACTGGTATATCTGTCTACTGTAGAGACTATGATTCACTTTTTGTGCATTGAAATAACATAGCATCATGCCAGTACAGGTGTCAGTTAAACCCACCCTCGCACTAAAACCTGTAATATTATGCTTATCTTAGATGTTGTTGTTGTTTTTCTGGCAGAATTGTTAACATGCCAGGCAAAATGATTAGCAGCATTTTGTCCAATTTCATGTTCCGAGTTCAAATTCTGCCGAGGTTGACTTTGCCTTTCATCCTTTCAGGGTTGATGAAATAAATACCATTTGCATACTGGGGTCAATCTAATCAACTGGTGCATCCTCCCCCAAAATTTCGGGCCTTGTACCTTTAGTAGAAAGGATTATTATTATTAATAATAAAAATGATGATGATAATATTCTTTTCTACTCTAGGCACAAAGCCCGAAATTTTGAGGGAGGGGGCTGGTCAATTAGATTGACCCCAGTATACAAATGGTACTTAATTTATCAACCCCAAAAGGATGAAAGACAAAGTCGACTGTGACAGAACGTGAAGACAGACAAAATACCATTGTCGTTTAACGTCCGTTTTCCATGCTGGCATGGGTTGGTCAGTTTGACTGAGGGCGGACGAGAAAGAAGGCTGCACTAGGCTCCAATCTGATCTGGCAGTGATTCTACAGCTGGATGCCCTTCCTAATGCCAACCACTCTGAGAGTGTAGTGGGTGTTTTTTACGTGCAACCAGCACAGGAGCCAGTCAGGTGGTACTGGCATCGACCACACTTGGATGGTGCATTTTACATGCCACCGACCCAGGAGCCAGTCAGGTGGTACTGGCTTTGGCCACACTTGGATGGTGCTTTTTACGTGCCACCAGCACAGGCAGTCAGGTGGTACTGGCATCGGCCACACTTGGATGGTGCTTTTTACGTGCCACCAGCACAGGAGCCAGGCAGGTGGTACTGGCTTTGGCCACACTTGGATGGTGCTTTTTACGTGCCACCGGCACAGGCAGTCAGGTGGTACTGGCATCAGCCACACTTGGATGGTGCTTTTTATGTGCCACCGGCACAGGACCAGTCAGCCAGCCCTCTGCAATCATTTTGACACCTGACACATGGTACACTATGCATCTGTTCAGACAACGTCAATTTGATGGTGGAAGTCAGCTAATGTTCAGCACAAACATTTGATCACAATAAACAAATCATTTGTACAGGTCATTAAGCAAACACTGAACCCTTACACATCATCTTCAACAGGAGAGTCCATCATTATTATTGTTGTTGCTGTTGCTATTCAAATAAACATATTTTTGACTATTTGCCAATTTTTATTTTGAAGGGAAGAGCACCTTGCTAAAATTGAAAAGCGTGTCAGAGATTATAATGTGACCGTTTTAAACCCACCCAGAGATGGGAAAAAGCTGTTGGTGTTGGATATTGATTATACTCTGTTTGGTAAGTCAATAATATACTCTTTATTCTTTACTCTTTTACTTGTTTCAGTCATGTGACTGTGGCCATGCTGGAGCACTGCCTTTAGTCGTGCAAATCGACTCCAGGACTTAGTCTTTGTAAGCCTAGTACTTATTCTATTGGTCTCTTTTGCCGAACCGCTAAGTTACGGGGACAAGTGATGTTAGGGGACAAACACAGACACACAAACATATACGCACACATACATATATATATTATATATATATATATATATATATATATATATATATATATATAATGTATGTATGTATATAGACGATGGGCTTCTTTCAGTTTCCGTCTACCAAATCCACTCACAAGGCTTTGGTCAGCCTGAGGCTATAGTAGAAGACACTTGCCCAAGGTGTCACGCAGTGGGACTGAACCAGGAACCATGTGGTTGGTGAGCAAGCTACTTACCACACAGCCATGGAAACTTTACTATGACATAAGAAAATAATTAATAACTAACCATTGTCGTTTTTGTCTTACACAGATCACAAGTCAGTTGCAGAACGAGCAGAAGAACTGATGCGACCATTTCTTCACGAATTCCTCACAGCTGCCTATGAAGATTACGACATTGTTATATGGTGTGAGTAGTTGATTTTATTTCCAATGATAATTTTGTTTCAGCTCATGTTGTATTGATAAGAATTGTTGATGCTGTTATTGTAGAGTACCTCCATTCTTTGTTATGCATTATTCATTCACAGGTCCGCCTGGCTGGCTCCCATGCTGGTGGCACATAAAAAGCACCATCTGAACGTGGCCAATGACAGTACCCCCTGACTGGCTCCCGTGACGGTGGAACATAAAAAGCACCATCCGAACGTGTCCGATGACAGTACCCCCTGACCGACTCCCGTGATGGTGGCACATAAAAAGCACCATCTGAACGTGACCAATGACAGTACCCCCTGACTGGCCCCCATGACGGTGGCACATAAAAAGCACCATCTGAACGTGTCCGATGACAGTACCCCCTGACTGGCTCCGTGACGGTGGCACATAATAAGCACCATCTGAACACGTGGCCGATGATAGTACGCCCTGACTGGCTTCCGTGACGGTGGCACATAAAAAGCACCATCCGAACGTGTCCAATGATAGTACCCCCTGACTGGCTCCCGTGACGGTGGCACATAAAAAGCACCATCTGAACACGTGGCCGATGACAGTACCCCCTGACTGGCTCCCGTGACGGTGGCACATAAAAAGCACCATCCGAACGTGTCCGATGACAGTACCCCCTGACTGGCTCCCGTGACGGTGGCACATAAAAAGTACCATCCGAACGTGGCCGATGACAGTACCCCTTGACTGGCTCCCGTGACGGTGGCACATAAAAAGCACCATCCGAACGTGACCGATGACAGTACCTCTTGAGTGGCTCCCATGCCAGTGGCACATAAAAAGCACCATCTGAATGTGGCCAATGAAAGCACCTCCCGACTGGCTCCCATGACAGTGGCACATAAAACGCACCATCTGAACGTGTCCGATGACAGTACCCCCTGACTGGCTCCCGTGACGGTGGCACATAATAAGCTCCATCTGAACACGTGGCCGATGACAGTACGCCCTGACTGGCTTCCGTGACGGTGGCAGATAAAAAGCACCATCCGAACGTGTCCAATGATAGTACCCCCTGACTGGCTCCCGTGACGGTGGCACATAAAAAGCACCATCTGAACACGTGGCCGATGACAGTACCCCCTGACTGGCTCCCGTGACGGTGGCACATAAAAAGCACCATCCGAACGTGTCCGATGACAGTACCCCCTGACTGGCTCCCGTGACGGTGGCACATAAAAAGTACCATCCGAACGTGGCCGATGACAGTACCCCTTGACTGGCTCCCGTGACGGTGGCACATAAAAAGCACCATCGAACGTGAACGATGACAGTGACAGTACCTCTTGAGTGGCTCCCATGCCAGTGGCACATAAAAAGCACCATCTGAATGTGGCCAATGAAAGCACCTCCCGACTGGCTCCCATGACAGTGGCACATAAAACGCACCATCTGAACGGGGCCTATGACAGTACCTCCTGACTGGCTCCCATGCCGGTGGCACATAAAAAGCACCATCCGAACGTGACCGATGACAGTACCTCTTGAGTGGCTCCCATGCCAGTGGCACATAAAAAGCACCATCTGAACGTGGCCAATGAAAGCACCTCCCGACTGGCTCCCATGACAGTGGCACATAAAACGCACCATCTGAACGGGGCCTATGACAGTACCTCCTGACTGGCTCCCATGCCGGTGGCACATAAAAAGCACCATCTGAATGTGGCCGATGACAGCACCTCCTGACTGGCACCCATGACAGTGGCACATAAAATGCACCATCTGAATGTGGCCAATGACAGCACCTCCCGACTGGCTCCCATGACAGTGGCACATAAAACGCACCATCTTAACGGGGCCTATGACAGTACCTCCTGACTGGCTCCCATGCCGGTAGCACATAAAAAGCACTATCTGAATGTGGCCGATGACAGTACCCCTTGACTGGCTCCCATGACAGTGGCACATAAAACGCACCATCTGAACATGGCCAATGACAGTACCTCCTGACTGGCTCCCACGACGGTGGCACATAAAAAGCACTATCTGAACGTGGCCGATGACAGTACCCCCTGACTAGCACCCGTGACGGTGGCACGTAAAAAGCACTATCCAAATGTGATCAATGCCTGGGCCGCTTGACTGGCTCCTGTGCCAGTGATATGTAAAAAGCACCATCTGAACGTAGCTAATGACAGTAATCCCTAACTGGTTCCCATGCCAGTGGCATGTAAAAAGTACTATCCGAATGTGATCGCTGCCAGGGCTGCCTGACCGACTCCTGTGCCAGTAGCATGTAAAAAGCACCCAGAACCAGGTTGGTAAGCAAACTACTTACCACACAGCCACAACTGAGCCCATGCCAAGTTTTGTTAAATGAAGATGATCTAGATGATAATCATAATAAATGTGGACCAAAGTTAGAAACTTTGATCTGAATAAATGTGGATTGACATTACAAAGTTTTAAAACTAGTTTTGAGTGCAAATATGTAGAGAATCATGAGTTAGGTGTTAGGAAAGGCATCAAGCTGTTGAAACCATACCAAAATAGATAGTTGGAGCCTGGTGCAGCTCTCCGCCTTGCCAGTTCCTTGTCAAACTGTCCAACCCATGCCAGATTGGAAAATAGACTATCAAATGACGATGCCAGGGACAATGTTTCCACTGTTGACTTGACAACAACAATGAGTCATTAACCCTTTCGATACCAACCTGGCTGAAACTACCTTTGGCTCTCAATACAAATTCTTGTTTTCATAAGTTTTGAATTAAAATCTTCCACCAAGCCTTAGTCACAATTTATGTTCCTAACACTAGCTTAATGATAACTAAGTTATTTTACTAAATTCTTTGTTATATTTAAAATTAATTGAAAGAAACACAGAGCATCTTAACAGAAATATGGTAATAAAAGGGTTAAAATATATAATAGAGAAACAATTCTTAACCCTTTCGTTACCAACCCAGCTGAAACCAGCTCTGGCTCTGAGTACAAATTTCTTGTTTTCATAAGTTTTGAATTAAAATCTTCCACCAAGCCTTAGTCACAATTTATGTTCCTAACACTAGCTTAATGATAACTAAGTTATTTTACTAAGTTTTTTGTTATATTTAAAATTAATTGAAAGAAACAGAAATAAAGTAATGAAAGGGTTAACCAGTGTCAAATTTATAGAGGTGATGGGTTAACTATAACAAATATTTGAAAAGAAGTGCTTAATAAACAAACACGATGAACATTGTGTATTTGTTGTTGTTGTTGTTGTTGTGTGTTGCCTTTCGTGTCATTATGTTGCATTGTTCTCATACATTATACTCTTTTGCTTGTTCCAGCCCATGGGCTGCTGCCATGCTGGGGCCATCTTTTATATGTCATCTTTTAAATCTGTGTTGTCTTTCCCCTTCTGTCAGCGGCGACCACGATGAAATGGATTGAGATTAAGATGAAAGAACTCGGGGTAACTAGTCATGTAAACTACAGGATAACCTTCATGCTCGACTATATGGCTATGATTAGCGTACACACTCCAAAATATGGAGTTGTCAAGGTCAGTAACATTTTGTGTATATATATATATGTGTGTGTGTTTGTGTGTTTTCTTTTATACTCTTTTACTCTTTTACTTGTTTCAGTCATTTTGACTGCGGCCATGCTGGAGCACCGCCTTTAATCGAGTAACTCGACCCCGTGACTTATTCTTTTGTAAGCCCAGTACTTATTCTATCGGTCTCTTTTGCCGAACCGCTAAGTGACGGGGACATAAACACACCAGCATCGGTTGTCAAGCAATGCTAGGGGGACAAACACAGACACACAAACATATACACACACACTTATATATATATATACATATATACGACAGTCTTCTTTCAGTTTCCGTCTACCAAATCCACTCACAAGGCATTGGTCAGCCCGGGGCTATAGCAGAAGACACTTGCCCAAGATGCCACGCAGTGGGACTGAACCCGGAACCATGTGGTTGGTTAGCAAGCTACTTACCACACAACCACTCCTGCGCCTTTATATGTTGTTTCATTTATTTATTTGCGTCCAACCCATGCTAGCATGGAAAACGGATGTTAAACAATGATGATGATGATCCAGAAGTGCAATAGACAATGATGATGATGCAGGTTTTTCTCAGACCTTCAAACTATTTTTCTCTGAACTTCAAACATGAACGGCACTATAGCCGGATATGTTTCCATGGGAAATTACAAATGTTGCTTGTATAACAGTAACATTTGTTTACAGTTAGCAGGTGGTGTCAAGAGAAGGAGATACATACACACACACACACACATATGGTGGGCTTCCTTTAATTTCCATGTACCTTATCTCCTCACACTGTTTTGGTCAGCCCAAAGCAACGATAGAGGACATCTATGCAAGCTGCTGCACAATAGGATTGAACCTGAAACTCGTGTGTGTGTGTATATATATATATATATATATATATATGTGTCGGTGGCACATAAAAAACACCATCCGAGCGTGGCCGTCTGCCAGCCTCGTCTGGCACCTGTGTCGGTGGCACATAAAAAACACCATCCGAGCGTGGCCGTTTGCCAGCCTCGTCTGGCACCTGTGTCGGTGGCACATAAAATCACCCACTACACTCTCGGAGTGGTTGGCGTTAGGAAGGGCATCCAGCTGTAGAAACACTGCCAGATCTGACTGGACTGGTGCAGCTTTCGGGCTCCCCAGACCCCAGTTGAACCGTCCAACCCATGCTAGCATGGAAAGCGGACGTTAAATGATGATGATGATGATGATGATATATATATATATATATATATATAATATATATATATATATATGTGTCGGTGGCACATAAAAAACACCATCCGAGCGTGGCCGTCTGCCAGCCTCGTCTGGCACCTGTGTCGGTGGCACATAAAAAACACCATCCGAGCGTGGCCGTTTGCCAGCCTCGTCTGGCACCTGTGTCGGTGGCACATAAAATCACCCACTACACTCTCGGAGTGGTTGGCGTTAGGAAGGGCATCCAGCTGTAGAAACACTGCCAGATCTGACTGGACTGGTGCAGCTTTCGGGCTCCCCAGACCCCAGTTGAACCGTCCAACCCATGCTAGCATGGAAAGCGGACGTTAAATGATGATGATGATGATGATGATATATATATATATATAATAGTATTTGATGATGTAAATGGTTCTTTTTTCCTTCTTAGACAATTATAGAGTTTGAGAGTACTTGAGCAAAGACAACATCAGGTTGAGGAAACTGTTTAACCTTGTTATAGACATAACAACCACAATCAAAATACACCCGGTACACCCTGTGATTTGGTTAGGGATAAAAAAGGGCATCAAGGCACAAAAACCAAGCAAAAAATTAAATGAGGGAGAGAGAGAGACACATACACACACACAGATGTGGTCCTCCAACTTGGCTATGAGAGACGTTGTTCTAAATAACAACAAACTCAGACTGTAGTTAGGGTACAGGGTACAAGGCTAGCAATTTCAACTAACTACCTGTCCAACCCATATCAGCATGGAAAATGTATATAAAATGGTGATGATGATGAAGTTAGAGGAGACGGAGAATAGTAGCCGAGACTTTTGTTAAGCCTGCCTGCTTGGACAAGTGAAACCAATGCGGCCAACATCCAACCTGACCATCTGCACACAAAAGAATTATAATTCTATGCTATATGAGCTTATTTGAACGTTATTATTGTATTTCCTTTCAGGTCAAGCCTTTGGGTGTCATTTGGGGAAAATTCAGCCACTGGTCAGCAAAGAATACTATCATGTTCGATGATGTCCGACGTAACTTCCTGATGAATCCACAGAGTGGTTTAAAAGTAAGGGAATGGCTTTTGTTTTGTATTTTTTAAACTTTAGCCAGTTAGTCATGTGATATTACTATTAACCCCTTTTCACTGTTATTTAAACCCTTATCAAACAACTACCACTGAGCATTCTCTCTCTCTCTCCCTTTCCTTTTCTTCTCTCTCGCCCCCTCTTATCGCCTCTTTCGTCTCTCTTCCCTCTTCCCTCCCACCTGTTCTTCTTTCTATCTTTTCTCTCTTCACTTCCAATGTTGTATTCAGGTTTAACTGTATTACCTTGCCTATTCTCTTCTCACCTCAGATCCGACCTTTCAAGTCAGCTCATGTGAACCGTAGCACTGACCGAGAACTTCTGGAGCTCTCAAAATATCTTAAGGTCATTGCACCACTTGAAGACTTCGGCCATCTGAAACATTCACACTGGGAAAGGTGAGCACCATGTATCAATTTCAATTCCTTTTTACAATTTAACCATTTGGGGAAAATGCTGGGTCTACAGCAGTGGTTCTCGACCTTTTTAGTATCTGGGCCAGATTCAAAGCCTGGTTTTCGGGGCCACACCCAAAATGTGGGCGGGGACACACTCAAAAAATATGGAACAAGTCAGTTAAAGAAAAATTTATTATATCTATAGAGTAAAGACCATCAGAAGCCACCAGACTCCAGTCTAATTTGGCATGCTTTCTACAGCTAGATGTCCTCCCTAATGCCACTGACTGCTTTTATGTGGCACTGCCACAGGCACTTTTATGTGATGCCACTTACTCTTTACTCTTTTACTTGTTTCAGTCATTTGACTGCGGCCATGCTGGAGCACCGCCTTTAGTCGAGCAAATCGACCCTGGGACTTATTCTTTGTAAGCCCAGTACTTATTCTATCGGTCTCTTTTGCTGAACCGCTGAGTGACGGGGACGTAAACACACCAGCATCGGTTGTCAAGCAATGCTAGGGGGACAAACAAACACACACAAACACACACACACACATATATATATATATATATATATACATATATACGATAGGCTTCTTTCAGTTTCCGTCTACCAAATCCACTCACAAGGCATTGGTAGGCCCGGGGCTATAGCAGAAGACACTTGCCCAAGATGCCACGCAGTGGGACTGAACCCAGAACCATGTGGTTGGTTAGCAAGCTACTTACCACACAGCCACTCCTGCACTTGGGAACTTTTACATGTCATCACATGGGCACTTTTATGTGGCATTGCCATGAGTGCTTTACACCACCAGAAAGAAGTATCGGTCTTAGCATATCTGCTGTGGAGTAAAGGTCTTCCTGAGTACAGCAAGGTGCCAGGTATCTCGGTCCTTTGTCATTTCACCCGAACGGTTTAGCTTCCTGAGGTCACTCTTCAGTACTTTATCCAATGCTTTCCTGTGTCTCCCACTATTACATGTTCCATCCACTCTGAGAGATCGGCACTTCTTTATGGAGCTGTCAGCAGCCATCCTTGTCATATGAGCACGTAATTTCTTATTTTATTTACTGCCCACAAGGGGCTACACACAGAGGGGACAAACAAGGACAGACAAATGCATTAAGTCGATTATATTGACCCCCAGTGCGTAACTGGTACTCAATTTATCGACCCCGAAAGGATGAAAGACAAAGTCGACCTCGGTGGAATTTGAACTCAGAACATAGCGGCAGACGAAATACCTATTTCTTTACTACCCACCAAGGGTCTAAACACAGAGGGGACAAACAAGGACAGACAAACGGATTAAGTCAATTACATTGGCCCTCAGTGCGTTACTGGTACTTAATTTATCGAGCCCGAAAGGATGAAAGGCAAAGTCGACCTCGGTGGAATTTGAACTCAAAACATAGCGGCAGACGAAATATCTATTTCTTTACTACCCATAAGGGGATAAACACAGAGGGGACAAACAAGGACAGACATAGGTATTAAGTTGATTATATCGACCCCAGTGCGTTACTGGTACTTAATTTATCGAGCCCGAAAGGATGAAAGGCAAATTTGACCTCGGTGGAATTTGAACTCAGAACATAGCGGCAGACAAAATACCGCTAAGCATTTCGCCCGGCATGCTAACGATTCTGCCAGCTCGCCGCCTTGATGAGCGCATAATTTCTGTCAGATAACTTCATTTTCTCTCCTACTTCTGTTCTATTCATGTCTGCAATAAATCATTTCTTTTCTAGATACAAATCAAAAAGAAAGTACAATGACATAGCCTCGACATCATCAAGGTCTTCAAGCGGCAGAGAATCTCGTCATTCTAAAGATGGAAACGATCATACACCCTCACACCGAAATCAGGAAGGATAAATTTTTTTCTTTTAATGAGTACCATTTATTTTAATTATATATATTTTTTTCTCAACCTCCTGTCTCTTGCAATTGTTTAATAAAATATAACCAATTTTTTTGGTTAAAACTGGAAAAAGGTAAACCATGTGAAAACTGTCATGGTTTAATATAATATAAAATAGAAAAAAAGATGATGAGAGACGTTTGTATCCCAACCACATAGTTTCGGATTTAGTCCCACTATGTGGCACCTTGGGTATTAATATCTACGAAAGAGAAATATATTTATTGGATATGATAATAGTAATTAAATAAATTCTAATCGGGAAAATAGGAAATATTCATAGAAATGTTAAATATGAAGCAGACAATTATATATTTAGTTATATATTTAATTATATATTTAATGTTCTGTCATAGTTATCTTGCATTTAGAGGCTTACTGAAACTAAGATAATTATATAAATATCCTATTTCGTTCAGTAGCGGTTAATTCCTTTCAGCTGCGATCAATCTTTGCTTTTCTCACTCATCCTCTCGTCTCTGTAGCCAATAAAATTCGTACATTTATTCTGGTTATTCACAGGGGTTTAGTTCCAAAAAACACAGTGATAAATAAATAAATCGTCTCCACGCACTTCGTAAATGGAATGACTGGTAGATTCAGTGACACCAGACTCGTGGCCCTCAGCAGTGAAGCTTCCCACAGTCACATAGTTTCTTGATCGTTTCTGCCTTTTCCTATGGAAGATTTACTTGTCTGCATTGTTAGGATCGGGCGCCTTCGTATTTTTTGGTTCCATGCAAATGGGGGTATGTAAATCCGTGCAAAACATATGCCACCTCATGGCACAGTTGTGTAAACAAAAGCAGTAGTCAAAGCATTCTGAGTAGCTGAGCATTGTGGGTGGTTGCTGGGGCCACATCTTTGCATTCCAAGCAGAATCTCTGACTGATCGTTGACCCATGTTATCACAAATCAATTTGTGATATAAGGGTAACCTGGTTCACAAGAGAGCATATTCAGTTAACATGTATCCGGCAAAATACTGAGGTTGCTGTCATCAATAAAAAAAAATCCTCCCATTCCTGAGTGGGGTGGTCAGTGAGTGAAAGATGTTGCTCTAGCATGGCCACATCCTAATGGCTAAGATCAATAAAAGATCTTTAATCACATTTACATTTGTTTATCTCTGACTAAGAATGCTTCAAGCAAAAAATCTAGTATGTTTATAGTCAAATGGTGCTTTGGTGAGTTTGCTTCTTTTTGGAAGACATTCCTAGTCATGTAACCCTTGGTCACCCTTGATGAAAGGTATTCCAGCCATGACCATTCCATCTCTCTCTTTTTTTTTTTTGTTTTTAGATAAACTATATTCAGGACCACATCATTTAACGTTCTCTTATTTTGTTATAGATGGTAGGGTGTGATATGCAAGGAATTTCTGCTATTTCTAGCAGGTTGGATGACCGCATATACGCTTCCTTGATGGCTCTAGACATCTGACTAGAAGTAAGGTGGTACTTGTTGTTACTTGGGAATGGTCTATTGACTGACCCTCATGAAAGCAAAGCATTCTTGCTTCCAATATCAGGAGATTGTCATTCATTGAGAATTCTCTTTCTCTCTCTCTCCCTCATACACACAAGACCAAATGTTTTTTAAAATATGAACAGGATTTCAGTATAAGAAAGAATAAATTAATAAGTCAATCCTTTTAATCTACCAATATATGTGTGTATTTGTGTAAGAGTCAATGAGAACTTTTCTCACCACTTTGACAAAAAAAAAAAAAAATCGTAAACAAGTCATCATATTGATCAGGATGGTGATAGCAAATTTAAGAAATGTGTATCTGTAAATTTACAGACTCTTCTAACCCTCTATTTCGACATCAGTATACTGAACCAGATGTCATTATCATAACTAATGGTTGTGTGTGTATGAATGAATGAAAAAAGAAGGTAGCAAGCTGGCAGAATTGTCAGCATGCTGGACAAAATGCCTCACAATATTTCTTCCAGCTTTATGTTCTGAGTTCAAATTCCACCAAGGATGACTTTGCTTTCATCTTTTTAGGATTGATAAAATAAGTAACACTTGAGCACTGGGGTTCGATGTAATCACCTGAACCCCTCCTCCAAAATTTCAAGCCTTGTGACTCTAGCAGAAAGGATATGTGTGTGTGTATGTATATATGTATGTACGTACATACCCGTGTGTGTGTGTAAGTTGGCAAACTGGCAGAATCGTTAGCATGCCAGACAAAATGCTTCACAGCATTTCTTCTGGTTTTACATTTTGAGTTCAAATTCTGCCAAGGTTGTTTTTGTTTTCATCCTTTTAGGGTCGATAAAATAAGTACCACTCAAGTACTGGAGTTGAGGTAATCGACTAACTCTCTCCTCCAAGATTCCCAGCCATGTGCCTATAATAAAAAATATGTGTGTGTGTGTGCGCGTATGTGATGGCTATCCACTCGTGACTGAGGAAGACTATTGCTGACCTTCAGGAACATCGTGCACTCTAGGACTAACTTATATTTTGCATTTGCGGCTCTGTTGGTGGCTAAAGGGCCCTGCTCTTCACAAGCATACACGATTGCAAACAAAGCTTTCCCCATCACTACACTAGCAGTGCGCTTTCGAGCAGCACGCTTAAGTTCTTCATGCAGAATACGTGCTCTCTCAAAAGTGTCGAACCCCGCTCCTTAACCTGCTTCCTCCATCTGTGGTGATGACAGGTATTGCTCTCCTAGTCAGTCTCCTACATATCAAAGGCCTTTAATGAGGACTTGACGCAGTCCTTAAATCACAACCTTGGTTTCTGCCGGGGTCTCTTTCCATTCACAAGTTCTCCGTATAGCATCTGCTTAGGGATCCTGCTATCCTTCATTCTAATAAGGTGTCCAGTCCAACATAACTGGTGCTTGTGCACCATCTCCTCAATAGCCAAGATATCAGCTGTCCTCAGGACCTGTGTGTCTGGAGTTTTTAATGTCCAGCCAACATTCAGAATGTGTCTCAGACATCTCTGATGAAAGCGTGTATGTATGTACATATATACACACATATACATATCAACTGTTATACGTACTCATTTTCCGACTTTATATATGTATTAACTTTTACAAGGAAAAGATTAATAACTTCGAAGTTTTGGCTTGCTCACTTGTATCAGATTATCTGATACTGGTAAGCAAGTGAAACCTTTCATGTCCTAGTTACTATCGGCCTCTCCTTCATAAAATTTAATAAATATGTGCTCTACTTAAAAATAGAATAATCCTTAAACTTAACCCATTAGCATTTAATCTGGCCATATCTGACTAAAATATTCTACCTGTTTTATGTTGAAACCATATTGATCAGGCTTCTCACAACTACCCTACAATATCGGTTTAGAAATAAACAAGCACATTATATTAATTTTGAAGCTACAAGATAATGTATGATTAATTCAAAACAATGTGAACAAGAGCATTCAGAGAGCACAAACCTCTGCCGAGGCAACACCAACGTCCTCTTATCGATTAGCCAGAGATGATTTTTAAAATGAGAATATCTGAAATAAACTCGACTGCTCTCACAAACAAGAATACTTAAAAACAACCTGACCGCTCTCAAAAATTAAGTCAAAAAAGCAGGAAAAATAATCTACAATCCTTGTCCAGTACTGGATCAATCCCAAAATCTAATCAGTTCATGCTGGTTACAAGGCCAAACATCCCTGAAGCTTTTCATTCAAATCCAACCAGTGGTTCGCGAGATACCTTGTCCTCAGACAAACAAACAAACACAACTGAAAACAATACCTCTGCCTTTGCTAAGGCGGAGGTAATAAATTAGCATTACACTTGACAGAGTTATCTGATTGCTAAATTCGGGTCAAGTTGGAAAAGAATAGCACTATTAAGACGATTAGAAGCGCATTGTGACCAGTGATGTAAAACAGGCATCAATGGTCTCGTTGATACTGTGAGACCGTGATGTATTTATACACAACACAGTCACACTAACATATGTATCATCATCCTCTTTTCAATATTTGCTTTTCCATGTTTGGAAGGATCAGGTGAAATTCATTAAGACAGATTTTCTATGGCTAGATGCTCTTCCTGTCACTAAACCTCACCTGTTTTCAAGTAAGGTAATATTTCCCCTTGACCAGACACATTCTCATAGATATTGTAACGGAATGGCACTGCTTGTATGATGGTGACACTTGCTTACAACTATTACACAATGTTAAGACAACAAAACAAACACACACTTTTATATATATATATATATATAATATGAGGGAATATTATTCCAAACTTACAGGGAAAAATTCAATTTAGAAATACTAAATCAAATTTCACAAAATATAATATATATATAAAAATTAGAATAAAACCACCTTTCATCAATTCAATTATGAAAAATTAAATTGTTCCATTTAGAAAAATTACATATTATAGAAAGATTAAATATAAGATAAAACATACAACAGTGATTAAGTAATGTGCAAAATAATAAATATATTTGGTATATATATATATATATGGTGCCCCAGCATGGCCTCAGCCGGATGGCTGAAACAAGTAAAAGAGTAAAAGAGTATATTATATATACACACACACACACACACACACAAGAAAATTCAGAAAATGGAGATGTAGTATTATTATCTGCAAAAATCCAACATATCCTCTTACAGCTGTTTTAATTTAGCCTAAAAGATTAAATTACAATAATTAAAAATCATTATATTAGGCAAAATCTCATCAGAGGGGTAGAAAAGACATACTGTTGATTTGAAAATACAACACCTAGTAAGCTAACAGTATAATCTTTTCTACCCTTCTGATGATATTCTGCTGAATACAATGATTTGATTATTATAATTTAATCTTTTAGGCTAAATTGAAACACCTGTAAGAGAATATGTTAGATTTTTGCAGATAATAAATTATATTTATGCTAAATCTTCATTTTCTAAATTTTCTTTTGAATATTTCTAAACCAAGATTTATATTTAGACCTATTATTTTATGAATATTATTATTCACTAAAAATACTTAGGCAATGAACCAGTAATTCATTGGATATTATTATCCCTTAACGAGGCTATTTTAACTTCTAACTGAATGTGTGTGTGTGTGTGTGTGTAAGAGCACCATCTGAGCATGATCATTGCCAGAGCGGCTAACAGGCCTCTGTGCCGATGGCACGTAAAAGGCACCATTCGAGCGTGATCGTTACCAGCATCGCCTTACTGGCACCTGTGCCGGTGGCATGTGTAAAAGATTTGAGCATGGCCGTTGCCAGTACCGCCTGACTGGCCCTCATGCCAGTGGAACGTAAAAGCATCCACTACACTCTCCAAGTGGTTGGTGTTAGGAAGGGCATCCATCTGTAGAAACTCTGCCGGATCAAGATTGAAGCCCTCAGTCAAATCGTCCAACCCATGCGAGCATGGAAAGCGGACGTTAAACGATGATGATGATGATGTATGTATCAGGAAAATAAGACAAGGTATAAAAAGCTAAAATCATTTTAGCATTTTCTACCTTGTCTTATTTTCCTTATACATATCAACTCATGTTATTTTTCAACCTTCTACGTATATATATATATATATGTATATAGGCTTCTTTCAGTTTCAATCTCCCAAATCTATATCATGTGTGGAAGCACTCCGTCGGTTACGACGATGAGGGTTCCGGTTGATCTGATCAACGGAACAGCCTGCTCGTGAAATTAACGTGTAAGTGGCTGAGCACTCCACAGACACATGTACCCTTAACGTAGTTCTCGGGGATATTCAGCGTGACACAGAGAATGACAAGGCCGGCCTTTTGAAATACAGGTACAACAGAAACAGGAAGTAAGAGTGAGAGAAAGTTGTGGTGAAAGAGTACAGCAGGGATCACCACCATCCCCTGCCGGAGCCTCGTGGAGCTTTTAGGTGTTTTCACTCAATAAACACTCACAACACCCGGTCTGGGAATCGAAACCGCGAGTCCGCTGCCCTAACCACTAGGCCATTGCACCTCCACCTATATCATGTAACCATAGGAAATCTGCCTCACTGAATTTCATTTAATCCATGTCAGCTTGGAAAAATAAATGCTCATGCAATGATGATGATAAAAACACATATACACACACACATATTCGTTATTTGGATGCAAAAATATAATTATGATGATATCCACCCTCTTGCCCAGCTCTAAAAAGATTTTTTTATAAATGTAAAAAAATTATCTTTTCACCACAAGAACAATCAATTTTATTTTCCTTTCACTTTTTTCTTCCATTTCACTCGGTTTAAATTAACAATTTTCATACCAGATTTGTGTTTGTGTTTTATTTTTGGTACTTGTATCCCTCTTTCATTATGCCTTCATTTTTCACCTTTATCTTTATCTCACCATATATATATATATATACACACACATATACATATTTGATGGCCTATCTCTCAACTTACATTGTTTTCAGTTGCATCTTTTTCAACTTTACATCATTTCTTTTTTTTATTTTTAAGAAACTTATGGAAAAAAAATTAACCTTATCCTCAGTCAATTTATCTGCCTTTATGTCAGTCTTAGCGAACTTATTTAAAAGCATAAAAATTTAAAATAAGAAAAACATACCTATAAACCACTACTGAAGTGGAAAAACCATATAAAATTCTTGTGAAAATATGTTCAAACCATTTATTAAAAAAGATATGCTAAGAAATTTTAAAAAAATTTGTTTGGTATCATTTTCAAGTTAAGATGCATGTCTTAGAACCAATTATCAACATAATTTGAGATATATATATATATGTATATGTATATATATTTGTGTATTAAGGCTATCATTGGTTTCATGTTAAGAAAAATATCTTAATATCTTAACAATTTTTCAAGCCAGTCACATGGAAGAATAGTGTTTGTTTGCATTCTTCCATGTGATTGGCTTGAAAAATTAAGATACAAAGACATTTTTCTTAACATGAAACCGATGGTAGCCTCAATACACAGATAAAGAAATTTTGTCTACCAATGCGATGTTGAGCCCTCATTCTCATTGCTTGACACACACACACACACACGCACACACATTTATATTCTCCTAATCCTTTCGTTCTCTCTCTCTCTCTCTTCCTGTCTCTCATTAGACAAGGTTATACATCCTCAAGTACCTTTCTGCTAAAATATGAAGCAATACCAAATGCCTAAATTTGTGGCTGGAGAAATATATTGAGAAATGTAAATATGTGTAGTTATAGAGTAATAAAGATTTCATTGCTATCATTTGAAAATGCTCTTGTTTCTGTTATTTAGTCACAGATCAGATCAACCCTGATCATAAGACATTCCAAATGTGACCATCCAGTCTTTTTTTTTAAGACAGTGCATCTAGTACTATATTATCCAATGTGGCCTTTCCTTAAAAAATTTTTTATATCATCACTCCTTGTTGTGGTGGTGTTGGTGGGAGGATAGATACAGTAAAACAGTGGTTCTCAACTGGGGTTCATATGACCCATGGGCGGCGTCCACATGGCTCTTGGGTGTCCATATAGGATTTTGTTGTTAAAGTTTTTATCTGCAATAAATCAGTTATACTTTGACGATACATAAAATATTTTAACAGTATTTTTTTTATACAATTCCTAATAATATTTTATCATAGAAATATAATAATATAATAATTTTTCAACCCTTTAGCATTTAAACTAGCCATATAGGCAGAGGAGTGGCTGTGTGGTAGGTAGCTTGCTTACCAACCACATGGTTCCAGGTTCAGCCCCACTGCATGGCACCTTGGGCAAGTGTCTTCTACTATAGCCTTGGGCCAACCAAAGCCTTGTGAGTGGATTTGGTAGACAGAAACTGAAAGAAGCCCGTCATATATATGTATATGTATACATATGTTTGTTTGTGTGTATGTCTGTGTTTGTCCTCCCAATATCGCTTGACAACTGATGCTGGTGTGTTTACGTCCCCGTAACTTAGCGGTTTGGTAAAAGACACCGATAGAATAAGTACTAGGCTTACAAAGAATAAGTCCTGGGGTCGATTTGCTCAACTAAAGGCGGTGCTCAAGCACAGCCGCAGTCAAAAGACTGAAACGAGTAAAAGAGTAAAAGAGAGTATATCTGGCCTAAATATTTTACCTGGTTTATGTTCAAACCAGCTAGATCTGGCTTTTTGCACAAGTCTGACAATGTCATTCTGAAAATAGACAATCACATTCGTTGAAACTGCAGAGCCGCAAGATAATGCATGATCAATTCAAAACAATGTCAATAAGGCTAAAAGAGTAAAGACCCCTTTCAGTCAGGAATGACCATAGGACTGCACCAAGAAATTTCCCCTCCAAGGCACAAATCTGGGCACAGCTGTTTATGGAAGACCAACAGTCATCCTGCATACCAGCTTCCTGTCTCCATGCCACCAATGTTATCCAAAGGAAAGGCAAAGGTTGATACAGCTCTGCACCAGTGATGCTGCAACTCATTTCTACAGCAACATGAAATAAAGTGTCTTGCTCAAGAACGCAACACACAGCCCAGTCCGGGAATCGAACTCGCTACCTCATGATTGTGAGCCCAACACTCTAACCACTAAGCTACGTGCCTGTGAATAAATAAGCCTTACATTTGATGGAGTCATCTGAATGGTAAAAGGTTAAGATGGCGAGCTGGTAGAAACGTTAGCACGCCAGGCGAAATGCCTAGTGGTATTTCGTCTGCCGCTACGTTCTGAGTTCAAATTCCACCAAGGTCGACTTTGCCTTTTGGGGTCGATTAAATAAGTACCAGTTATGCACTGGGGTCAGTATAATCGACTTAATCTGAGTGTCTGTCCTTGTTTGTCCCCTCTGTGTGTAGCCCCTTGTGGGTAGTAAATAAATAGGTAAAGGGTTGAACATTGAATATCTGTGAGCATCCACCCAAGTGAAATAGGGATCAAAAGGGTGCATAGCTAAAAAATGGTTGAGAACCACTTCAGTAGTGTTGCACAAAATAATACCTTGCAGCAGTTAGTTAGACTTTGATTTCAAACATTTTGAGGATTGATCTTGCTTTTCATCCCTCCTGGCACTCCATCAATTACAGTGATGAAGGCTCCAGTTGAACTGATCGACGGAACAGCCTGTTTATGAAATTAATATTTAAGTGGCTGAGCACTCCACAGATATGTGTACCCTTAACGTAGTTCTCGGGGAGATTCAGTGTGACGAGGCTGGCCCCCCTTTGAAATAGAGGTATAACTCATTTTTGCTGGCTGAGTGGATTGGAGCAGCATGAAATAAAAGATCTTGCTCAAGGACACAGCGCAATGCTGGGAATCGAACTCCTGACCTTATGGTTGTAAGCTGAATACCCTAACCACTAAGCTATGCACCTTCACCAATACCAATGTACTAATGGTATACTCTGAAGTCAGTTTAATCAAATACACACTTTGCCCCTAATTTGTAACCCGTTTTCCTCTTCCAGAAGTCATCATTAAATAGTGGGGGGGGGGGGCATGGCTATGTGGTTAAAAAAAGTTTGCTTCTCAACCACAAGAATTCAGGTTCAGTTCTACTATGCAGCACTTTGGCCAAGTGTCCTCGTCACTTAGCGGTTCAGCAAAAGAGACCAATAGAATAAGTACTGGGCTTACAAAGAATGAGTCCAGGGATCAGATTGTTCAACTAAAGGCGGTGCTCCAGCATGGCTGCAGTCAAATGACTGAAACAAGTAAAAGAGTAAAAAGAATATATCCTGGGCTGACCAATGCCATGGGAGTGAAGTTGGCAAGTGGAAACTATACAGAGCTGATTGTACGTATGTGGACCCATACAGTTTCTGGGTGGCAAAGGCCTCGGCAATGTTGGGAAGATGATTTAGTCAAACAATTTGGGCCAAAGAATGGTGCAATCAAGAAGGAATTGGAAGTGCATTGTGACTATCAATGTATAACATCATCAGCCTCTTTCCTGACACACAACCACTTACCTCAGTTCCACTCCCTCTCTCAACCAAGTCATCTTTGTCTTGCATCAAACTTGGCGACTGCACTGGGGCTGGTGCCACATAAAAAGCACCTAGTACACTCTGTTAAGTGGTTGGTGTTAGGAAGGGCATCCAGCCATAAACAGACAATTGGAGCCTGGTGCAGCTTTCCAGCTGGCCACATCCTATCAAATCATCCAACCCATGCCAGCAAGGAAAACAGACATTAAATGATGATGATGTGTCTGTGTTTGAGTATGTTTACATATGTATCTGTTTGTGAGAATATTTACATCATGCAATCACCTGAACAATCACAGAGCTGCAGACAGTGTTATCATCGAGAGGTAAATATATATTTTTTAACAAGTGTTATCACCATTTCCCTGTTAACAAATCATTTTGTGCTTCCAAAGCTGACTTGAAGATAATTTCTCTTCCTTGAAAAACTTCAAAAAACAGGTAAAGGTTATTGGCATAAAAGGCATCCTACTGTAAAACACTACATCAATCATTTATCTTTATATATACATATGTATATATATATATACATATGTATATTGTTGTGTGTCTATGTTTGTTTCCCTACCATCACTTGACAACCAATGGTGGTCTGTTTACATCCCCGTAACTTAGCAGTTCAGCAAAAGGGAATGATAGAATAAGTACTAGACTTACGTAGAATAAGTCCTGGGGTCTATTCGTTCGACTAAAGGCGGTGCTCCAGCATGGCCACAGTCAAATGAGTGAAATAAATAAAATAATATGTAGAGAGAGAGAAAAAGAGAGATAGAGAGAAAGAGTACTGTTCTCTGATAGTAAAATTAACAAAATAGTATCTGTCTGGGGAGAGATAAATTGAACCGATAAATATTATTTAATAAACACAATATATATTTTTACGAGCTAATAGTTTCATGCGATGAAAACATCGCAGAGTGCCTTTTTTAACACGTGTGGTGCCTTCACGCAATCCTCAGGCTATGCCCACATGGCATAATAAGCTGTGCGTGGGTGCGTGTATGGATATCCATGCTGTTGTTGTTATATATATATAATGTATTGAGTATTAAAGGAAGTAGTGAGTACTTAGTATGAAAGATTAAGAAAATGAGAGAGACTGAAAAAACGTGTTAACGATACGAGATACTTTATTAGACTGCCGTTGTTGTACAAGGTATTTGTCGTGGCGGGAAACTTACTGAATGTCCTTGTATCAAGGGAGACAATGGGCAACGTTGATTGTTCATGTTTGTTGTGATGATTACATAACACATGCATGCGTGTGCACGCACACACACACACACACAAATACATGTACAAAAATAACGATCCGGAGAATGCTAAGCATCATTTCTTCCCACTTTATTCTCTGAGTTCAAATGCTGCAAGGGGTTTACTTTGCTTTTATTCCATAGAATTCGATAAAATAGGTACCAGCTGAGCTGGGGTCGATGTAATCGACTCACCCGCTCTCACGAAACTGCTGGATTTGTGCCAAAATTGGGAACCAATTTAAGATACGTGTGTGTGTTTGGCGTGTGCACGTAGATACGTGTGTACAAGAATATGTATTAAAATTGCAGGATGTAGCTGTTGGGAGATAATTGGCGTTTATTTCTAGCAATTCGTGCGACCACCTTAAAGTTTCCTCATTTTATCATTGGTAAATTCGAGGTTCTAGTAATAGCGAAATAATTAAACTGGCATCTTGGGCAAGTGTCTTCTACTATAGCCCCGGACCGACCAATGCCTTGTGAGTGGATTTGGTAGACGGAAACTGAAAGAAGCCTGTCGTATATATGTGTATATATATGTGTGTGTGTATGTGTTTGTGTGTCTGTGTTTGTCCCCCTCGCATTGCTTGACAACCGATGGTGGTGTGTTTACGTCCCCGTCACTTAGCGGTTCGGCAAAAGAGACCGATAGAATAAGTACTGGGCTTACAAAAGAATAAGTCCCGGGGTCGATTTGCTCGACTAAAGGCGGTGCTCCAGCATGGCCGCAGTCAAATGACTGAAACAAGTAAAAGAGTAAAGAGTATATGCTACAAAATAAAAAAGAAAAAAAAAACGAAAAGAAATAAAAAAAAATATCTTGGCATTAGTCTACCTACAACACTATCATATTTAGTTTGATCTGTAATTGGTAATTAGCAGATCTATAGAATTTTTTCGCGTAAAACCGATATAAACTGTTCTAAGCATCACATTCAAATTCACACAAACACCTGTGAAAAAATACGGCTTGACAGGGATTTTAAATAATTTTTTTTTTTTTTTGTCAGAACAGAAAGAAAGCTTAGATCATCTCATATTGTTCCTTGAAATGGTTTTTAACCGTCAAAAACTTGAAGCCATTGTGCCGCACTCGACAGAGAGGCTAATTTGTTTGCTTAACCCAATATAACGCGAGGGGATGTTTAGTAAAAACTGGAACTAACTTTGACAATTGACAGGTATCATTATTAAAAGACCCCTCCTCTTTCACTTAGTTATATTATATTTTCTCTCTTTCTCCCCCAACTTATTCTTCTTGCGCATTACATGTAACTCACTACCTCATAAGTATTTAGAATCATTCCTAATTACATAGAAAATTGATTAAATTTTAATTGGAACAAAGAATAAAGTATAAAAGAAAAGCATATAATAATTAAATAAATGGTTCGCTTCGCAAATAAATTCAAGGGACGTAATTTTCTCAATGAAAAAATGAAAACGGAAACAAAAGGTGAAATGTTCACTATTCTCATAGAATACTCAACCATCTTTTCCTTATCAAATGACTTGTTTAGAATAATTAAAATATTTTTTTATTTTACTTTTTTTTTCCCATATTTTCGTAAACTGTAAAGATTATCCCCTTTGAAATATACACAATGAACAGTAATATTTTTCCTGGAATTTCACAGACGAGGGATTTATTCTCAGGTAACACCGTTTCAATAGAAGAAGGCAAATAAATGTATTGAATAAAAACGATGATGACCAGATAAGTTGAATTGCTGATTTCCTACAATCGTTTACTCCAGGTATTACCATTTGTTTACTGTAAAAGCTTTCGATTTACGTCCTTAAACTTTTCTTTCTAATACTTTTTTCTTCGTCGTGAATATTTAACCCAATTAAAGAAAAAATTTCAGTAACTAACAACGTTTTCATATCTCTTTCATGTCATACACTCCTGTTTAATTGTTGCTTTCTGATTAATTATTTCCAAGAATTCTGTATATCTTACTTACTTAACCTGAATATATACATATAGATATATCAATTTCTTGTATATCCACATTAAGTCAGATAGACAGAATGCTATTATTAACCAATATTGCTTCCGTCGCTAATCACGTATCTCTTTCTGCTTAATTACTCCTATTTTAGCCTTTCTAATTAAGACCCTTTTTAAACAAACTATTTATTTAGACAACGTATTTTCACTCGGATTAAATCCCCTTATTTCTCTTACGAAGAGAAATAATTATGAACCGTTTAATACATCAATATTTCTAAGAGATAACTGATTTATAAGTAAATGACTACGGCTTCTACAGACACTTAACTTCATTTATCCCCTTTTATATACACTCTCTACTATATTTCGGAAAATACATTCAGCGCGTTTGCAAGAATACCCTATTTCAAATGAGGAATATCTATATCACATTTCCTCCTCCTCACCCCAGGGATTGAACTTGAAAACTCTTAACTCTGGTGTAGGTTTTCCACACTATTGTACACTACAGTGCACTTATTTAGTACGACCACAGCTTCTTCTAAACGATATTAGTTCCAAACGATAATTCGCTGAAGTGGATTGCCGTAATTTCCGTTCAGTTCTTTTGATGATCATTAAAATTTATATGATTTAGTCATAAGTCCCATTGTTTAAAAAGTGAATCACATTGAAAATAGGCGCGTTTTTTTTTTTTTTTTTTTTAATCTTAAAGAATGGAGAATTTTCCTTTCGCACGATTTCATTTGCTTTTTACTCGTATTTCCATCTCACATCAAAATATTTACCAGAAAAGGGTTTGTTAACTGTCATATGTTACTAATTCATGCGTGACAGACAGACACACACACACACTATATATATATATATATATATATATATATATGTGTGTGTGTGTGTGTATATATACTTAATGTGTGTGTGTGTGTGTGTGTATATATACTTAATGTGTGTGTGTGTGTGTATATATACTTAATGTGTGTGTGTATATTTTATATACGCATAGTTATGTGTATATGTGTATCTATATATAGGTATGAGTGGGTGGGTGTGTATTGAAAAGTTGATATTTCAGACGAAATAACATAAGTCAACCTTGGTTTAGAGCTTCATGTAAATCCTTGTATATCCAGTGTAAAGATTATGCAATCTCTAGTTTCGAATAAAACATATTTTGTATCCAAATCTCTGGTTTTATTCTGCTCTCATATACGTGTGTGTAGTCTTTCTTTTATTTTTTCATTGGTTTCAGCCAGGGGCTCTGACCATGTTGGGGCACCATCATTGGCATTAATGCTATTTTATTTTAGACTCTTTTCCCAGCTCTGTCTCCAGAATCAGTTCTGGTGATGCAGTGATTTGGACAAAGATGCCCGCCTTTATTTTTCTTGCCACGATGCTGGTTCATCTGGTATCTCAGATAAAGATTTGTCTAAATGTTCTTTGACACATCCACTTCCCATGGATCTATGAGGCCTTTTGAAAAGTCATAAGCCTCTGAACCCTAATCTCCTTACTCTTGCTGGAGAGGATGGGATCTTTGGTTATTATGCAGTGATGTCCAATCCTATCCAGTCCAGTGATTGGTATAGATTTCAGTCCAGAAGTTGGATGCTAGACCTTACACGTTCTTCCAGATATATATATATGTGTATATGTATGTATCACTGCATATCTTTCATGTTTTCTCTCTTGGTAGTAGAGCCTCAGTTCTTTTAGCCTCCCAGCAAATCATCTGTTACATTGGAGCAATCTTGTTGATGTGGTGGCGTTAGAATGCCTTGAGTTCTGCTGCTAGTTCAAACGCTTTATGTTGGCTGTAATTGGGTAATTCAGATGAGCAAGAACAAATGATCCCAGATACTGGAATGATGCATTACCACTCACATGGATTCCCAGGTCATGCTGACTCTGACTATAGGGTCACAATGTGCCCTAGTCCTGTGAATTCTGTTTGTGAGCTGATAGCAAAGTGATTGAAATTTCTCAGTATTGAACAGTATGTTTTCTTCAACCCACTTCTATCTAGTCTTCAAGGCCTTTGACTACTTGTGATACTTTTGCACCATCAGCATTGCCTGGGAAGGCCACCACAATCAGTAGTGGTCCCAGTACAGTACCCTGAGGGACTCCACTTAGAATTAATGTCTTTTCAGAGAGAGTGCCAGTGGCTGCAACTGCTCCAATCTTTTAAAAAGTCATGCAGCTACTCCCTTAGTTTTCCAATTATGCCAAAGTCATGCAGTTTGTGACATATTATCCCTTGATCAACTTTATTAAATGCCTTGGCAAGTTGAGATACAGCACATCCACATTTGAATGATTGACTTGTTTCAGCACCCAGTCAAAGTGTTGTAGGAGCTGATAAGGCACCACTTTCCTTGGCAGAAGCATGTTAGTGAGCATACTCTATTCTTTTAGGAATATAACCAGCTTCCTTCTGAGTTCCATGACTTAGCTACATAAGTTGTCAAAAAGATAGGCCTGTCATTTTTAGCATCTGCACTGCTCCCTCTTTTGTGGATAGGATGTATGATACCTTCTTTTAAGATTTAGGAAAGTTTGCCTCTTGCAAAGAAGCTCAGGAAAAAAATCAGCAGTGGCTTTGTGAGAGATCTCTTGCATGTCTTTAAAAGAATAGCTGGAAAAAACCCATCAGAGCTTGCCACCAAGTTCAAGTTGATCTCATCAATGGCCAGTATTACATCTCTGTAAAAACCATGTTAAAACAGACATTGAGGCTTGGTGCAGTCTTCTGACTTGACAGCATAGAAGATGGGCATTAAATATTGGTTACGATGATGATGAATTGATAGTTGTCTCTTCCCAATGGAAAGGTGAAAACTCCCTGGAATTGTTTATTAAGTATTTCACTTATCCTCCTGGGATCTGTAGTCAGTGATCCCGATCTTGAAGCAGGTTCTTTTGAAAATTTGTAAGGCCTTGTGGTTTGTTTTTATATTTTCAATTACCCTGGTTTCTCTTTCTCTCCTTTCTCTTTCATGAGAGAGGCTGAGTGTGTGTTCATTCTCTACCTCTTTGCGGTCGGGTTTCTCACTGTCATTAATTCCTTTATTTAAGCAATTTGAAATCTTTATTTTTCATCTCATAAGAACTCTCCTGTCTCCAAGAATAATGCTTTTGTATATATTGGTTCTCCTCTCAGGAACAAAAATGCATCTGGCTGGCATTATTGACATAAATTCTCTAAGTTCATATCTGTGTCTTGCATACAGTCTTTTTCACCAATATTGTTTGAGGATCTCTTTTTGAACTAATTTTCTGTTAGCCTTGTAGAAGCCCACAATGCATAGTTTGGGGGCTTCTTGTGTTGTATACATTTTTTTAATCAACTTTGAATCTTACATTGTCAGTACTATTATGTTGTGGTCAGAGAAATTGTTGGCCACACTTTCACATTGTGGATAAGATCCATGTTATTGGCGAAGCAGAGGTCTAAGATGCAGTTCTGGATTGGGAATAGTATTGTTTGTTCCATAAGCATCGTTTCCTGATTCTGTTTGCATGTCATTCCTGAGATTATGTTGCCTTTGGGCCATCTGTTGTTCATGAATTTGGAGCTGTCCTGTGGAGTTATATTTGTGTATTGATCTGGTTTCATTGATACTTCTTTTATCATTCTAAGGCTTCCCCCAAATTTATCATCATGATTTGAGGCATCAGATGGCTGATATAATGTACTTATTACCACATCATGTTGCTTATCTTTACTATAAATATATCACAGACTGAGTTTGTATGTTCAAATTCTTCATTCTCCCTTAGCTTCCCAACTATGTGGTTCTGGGTTCAGTCCCACTGCTTGGCACATTGGCTAAGTGTCTTCTACTATAGCCTCAGGCCAACCAAAGCCTTGGAGACAAAAAAACTGAAAGATGCCCGTCATACATACATACATATATATATATGTGTGTGTATGTATGTATGTTTGTGTTAGTCCCCCACCATCGCTTGACAACTGATGTTGGTGTGTTTACATCCCTGTAACTTACGGTTTGGCAAAAGAGACTGATAGAATAAGTACTAGGCTTACAAAGAATAAATCCAAGGGTCGATTTGTTCAGCTAAAGACAATGCTCCAGCATGGCTGCCGTCAAATGGCTGAAACAAATAAAATAATTTATATGAACAGAAAATAAAGGAAATCACAAATGCGTGAGGCTGTGAATGCTGCTTTGAAAATCAGCTCAGTTACCCTTTTGAAGACAGGAAAAAGTGGTTGATAAGCCTGGTGGGTTTTTTTCTCTGTAGAGATTTTTACCTGTCTTCTAAAGAGTATTTACCCAATTTTCTAAGCTGTCTCTATGGCCATCCTGTGTTCAAGAATCCCTTTATATTCTGTAGAATACTGAATATTTTTATTGGGCGACGAAATTCATCGATTTAAGAGATATGGCTGTTATTTCTAGCACATGCCAACACGACCCTCCTCGTTTGTTTATCAATATCGATTGCCAGATCAAACTGGGCCTGGTGCAGCCTTCTGGCTTCCCAGACCCCAGTTGAACCGTCCAACCCATGCTAGCATGGAAAGCGGACGCTAAACGATGATGATGATGATGATAATGCAGCAAATGATTTCAGCTCAAAAGAGAGCATAGGATTGGTTAAAATTCGAAAAATTAAACTACGTTAAACAAACGAATTACAAATTTATCAAAAAAGCCAAGTGAAAATAATGTTTTCTTTTGACACATTCTACCAGTATACGAAGTTTCAAATTGTTTAGTTAACTAGAAATTGTGTTGAATTCTGTCTATCAAAAGGAAAAGATCCTAAGTTTGTTTGCAATGTGTGTGTGTGTGTGCCAGTTATGAAACACTGGTGTCGGCCACAACTATGATCTCACTTGATGTGACAGGTCTTCTCAAGCACGGTATTTGGTGATATGCTGTGATTGAGAAGACCTGTCGAGCCAAGTTTGATTGTAGCCATAGCTGATGCCGGCAGCATGTAAAAAGCACCCACTACATTCCTGGAGTGGTTCGTATTAGGAAGGGCATAGAGCCATAGAAAACAATGCTGAATTAGATTAGAACCTTGTGCAGCTTACCAGTTTTTCAGTCAAATCATCCAACCCATACCAGCATGGAAAACGGACATTAAATGATGACAATGATCTGTATGTATATATATATATATATATATATATATATATATACAACAAGTGCAGTGTGGAAGGTGTTTATAGGCCATTTAAGAAACACACAAAAACTGTTAGATTCACTTCAACATTTAAATTTAATTAGCCAAAATATTTTCATCGCTTTGAGACCGCGACCTGTTCACTGACAAAATTCCGTGCTGCACCTTCCATGCTGCAATTGTTTTCGTTCCAACACACAATCTCAGATCAGGTCACTTGCTATGCGAGTACATCTCCGTAATATAATATATATATATATATATATATAGGCGCAGGAGTGGCTGTGTGGTAAGTAGCTTGCTAACCAACCACATGGTTCCGGGTTCAGTCCCACTGCGTGGCATCTTGGGCAAGTGTCTTCTGCTATAGCCCCGGGCCGACCAATGCCTTGTGAGTGGATTTGGTAGACGGAAACTGAAAGAAGCCTGTCGTATATATGTATATATATATATATATATATGTATGTGTCTGTGTTTGTTCCCCTAGCATTGCTTGACAACCGATGCTGGTGTGTTTACGTCCCCGTCACTTAGCGGTTCGGCAAAAAGAGACCGATAGAATAAGTACTGGGCTTACAAAAAGAATAAGACCCGGGATCGAGTTACTCAACTAAAGGCGGTGCTCCAGCATGGCCGCAGTCAAATGACTGAAACAAGTAAAAGAGTATATATATATATCAGCCTTCACTAGCACCACAACTTCGAGCTTGCATAAAAGTCAGCCTCTCTGAACGTCGTCCAACCCAAGCAAGCATGGAAAAGTGGACATTAATATGATGTTGATGGATGGTGATGATGATATAAATACCACACATGCACACACAAAATCGTTATTCATTTATTTATTTATTTATTTATTGCAGATTTTCTGAAACCTTTTATTGGGTGGAAAGATGCATCCTTCAAACTCAATGATGCGAGACAACTTAGGCTCTCGTCCGTCACCTGAATGGTAAGTAGCAGAGTTTATACTTTAACCCTTTAGTATTTAAACCGGCCATATCCGGCCAAAATAGTTAATCTGTTTTATGTTCAAACTGACCAGATCCAGGCTCTCACAGCTACCCTACAATGTTATTCTACATTAAGTAATTACACTGTCAAGATCTTGAAGATATGAGATAATGCATGACTTATTCAAATCAATGGGAATCAATAGGCATTATGTTTGATAGAATAACCTGAATGCTAAAGGGTTAATCTTCAATATCAACCTGGCTAATACATGTACATGTCTGTGTGTCTGTGAGATGCGGACAGAAAGGAAAATGTAATAATAGTAATATAGGAGCAATGTCTACCAATAATACTATCTTTTATCTTTTACTCATGGCCATCCTGGGGTACCAGCTTGGAGGGGTTTTTTGTTGAACAAATCACCTCTACACCTGTACCAAAAATTTCTGCATATTTTTTATCCTAATTTACCCTTAACCCTTTCATTACTGTATTTATTTTGAGATGCTCTGTGTTTCTTTCAATTACTTCAAATATAGCAAAGAATTTAGTAAAATAACTTGGCTATCATTAAGCTAGTGTTAGGAACATAAATTGTGACTAAGGTTTGGTGGAAGATTTTAATTAAAGACTTATGAAAACAAGTCATTTGTACTCAGAGCCAGAGCCGGTTTCAGCCGAGTTGGTACCGAAAGGGTTAAAACACTACAAGACTTTAACCCTTTAGCATTTAAACCCCAAATATTGTACCTGTCCTTTGTTCAAGCTGACCTGATCCAGCCTCTCATACCTGCCCTACAATGTCATTCTAAAAATGAAAAACTGCATGATTGAAATCATGAAACTATGAGGAAAAGCATGATGCATGATTAATTCAAAACAATCTTTTACTTGTTTCAGACATTAGACTGTGGCCATGCTGGGGCACTGTGAATAATTAAGTATAACATTTGTCAGAATAATCTGAATGTTAAAGAGTTAAAAGTTAATGAGTTTTGTGTGTCAACTTTGTAAAAATTTGAATAGTTTTGACAAAAAAAAATATATCAGACTCTATTTGTTGTTTTGTTTTTTTTTTCTTTTTAAGGCTCCTTGGCTCAGAGAAGTCGCCCATGCATGACAGTGGTGTTTACGGCTCACTCGGCAAGCAGATGTATCCTCAGGGAAGTATGATGCAGAATTACAAAGCAATCCGCTGCAAAGTGTCTCACTGTACCCTCTGCGGAAACACTTTTGCACAGAGTTTGTTCCATAAAGACCCAGGACGTCCTTCGGCCAGCGAAAAGCACTGCGAATCTTGTCGAAAGGAGATAATTTTGCGGAATTACCATCGGCCCCATCGCAGCCAGCCTCCCCCGACCCACATGCATTTGCCTCACCTTCCTACCAATTTATCACAGCTTTCTCAGCGCATGTCCCAAAACAGTTGCTGCAACAACAGCAATGGCAGCACTCCTAATAGCAGCAACAACAACACTAACAATAATAACAATAACAACACAACAGAAGACATAATATTTCTAACGCCAACGGTCGCAATGGAGTTGGTGACAGTTCGATGGGAAATTCTTTAGTGAATCCTTTACCAACAAAACCACAACAGCAGCTCCCCCATGCTGATCACACCCCATCACCACCACCACCTCAGCATCCAACGCCGCCGACATCAACAACCACTGCTCTACCACCACCGCCGCCACCGCCATCATCATTGTCATCGACGCCGTCACCAATATCTCAGGTCATGATGCCAGCAGCACAGTCTTCAAAACCCAGCCCGTTTCCGAGCAAGTTCTTTCACTGCGACATTTGTGGTCGTGCTTTTGCACTGATAGGCAACATGCAAAAGCACAGGAAACTACACTCAGGGGAGAAACCATTCCCGTGCGAGGTCTGTGGCAAAACCTTCGGCCTCCGCGGCAACCTACAGAAGCATCGGATTATCCACACTGGCGAAAAGCTGTTCCAGTGCAACGTCTGCGGCAAGGCTTTTGCCCTTCGCGGCAACATGGAGAAACACAAAATCATTCATACAGGACTGAAACCGTTTAGTTGCGAGATCTGTGGCAAAGAGTTTTCACTCCGAGGCAATCTTCAGAAACATAAAATCATCCATTTATCTGACAGTGTCCGCAACATTTCTAGCCGTAAACCTTTCCACTGTGATATATGTGGCAAGAATTTCTCTCAGAACCACACTTTGCAAAGCCATCTGCAATCCATACATGGATCAGATACCTGTCAAGTGTCTTGTCCTAGTTAAAAAGAAAAGTAACTATTATGTTTGTTTTTTTTTCCAAAGAAGATTGAATATTGTTTAAATTTTTATTTGTGTGTGAAGAAGAGGAGGATGGTGTGTGTGTATAAATATATAGATTATTTATATATATATATATATATGAATCATATATGTATAAATATATAGATTATTTATATATATATATATATATATATGAATCATATATGTATAAATATATAGATTATTATATATATATATATATATACATATATGAATCATATATGTATAAATATATAGATTATTTATATATATATATATATATGAATCATATATGTATAAATATATAGATTATTTATATATATATATATGAATCATATATGTATAAATGTATAGATTATTTATATATATATATATATATATGAATCATATATGTATAAATATATAGATTTTTATATATATATATGAATCATATATGTATAAATATATAGATCATTTATATATATGTATATATGAATCATATATGTATAAATATAGATCATTTATATATATATATATAATTATAAATCATATATGTGTATGTATATATATATATATATATAAAAATATAAATCATATGTGTATGTATATATATATATATATATAAATATAAATCATATATGTGTATGTATATATATATATATATGATCATATATGTATAAATATATAAATCATATATATATATATATATATCTATATATATATATATATAAATATAAATCATATGTGTATGTATATATATATATAAATCATATATGTATAAATATATAATCATATATATATATATATATATATATATATATATATATATTTATTATAAATATAAATCATTAATGTGTGTGTGTGTGTATATATATATATATAAATCATATATATATGTATATAAGGTATATGTATGTATGTTTACAAAAAAATATGGCTGCATGCCGAAAGTAAAAAAAGAACAGTGTTTAAATTAAAAGCCCAATAAATATAAAAGAATGAATATGAAACAGACACAGGCATACAGTGACATTTTTATATATATATATATATATATATATATACACACACACACATACATGCGTAATATATTATTTATGTATACTTATATATGTACATATAAATTAAATATAATTATAATTAAGGGTTAATTGCAACAAGTTGCTCAAATCCACATACCGAAAATATTAGAAATAGCAGTCAAATTGATCACTATTTCCTCTACTACTTTTTATTAGTAGAGGAAATAGTGATCAATTTGACTGCTGTTTCTAATATTTTCGGTATGTGGTTTTGAGCAACTTGTTGCAATTAACCCTTAATTATAATTATTGTAACCCTTACCAAATATGGTCTTTTCCATACCAATAAATCTACTAGGTGAAATTTATTAATTTTATTAAATTAATTATATTCCACCCTTTTTTACGTATTAAATTAAATATATATATATATCATACACACACGCAATTTCATATATGTAATAGATAAGGATAAATGTATACATTTATATATATATAAAACATGTGTTTGTATATATATATATATATATATATATATATACGGAGTGGTTGGCGTTAGGAAGGGCATCCAGATGTAGAAACTTTGCCAGATAAGACTGGAGCCTGGTGCAGCCTTCTGGCTTCCCAGATCCCCGGTTGAACCGTCCAACCCATGCTACCATGGAGAACGGACGTTAAACGATGATGATGATGATGATATATATATATATAATATATATATATATATATATATATATATATACATCATTTGTATATATATACATCAAGTTCCTGACTTGATGAAAATTCATTCCTAATTATTATCCAGCAATCTAGAGCTTGTTAATTGGATGTTATTTTCCCATTAAAAAAAATTGGGGGCAGCAAACGAAAATCATTGTGTAAGACGGCCACATTAGTGTCTGTCGGGTGATGGCAGAATGACTGCTGATTTGAAGCAAGTACAACAAACAGTGAGCAAAAGGAGGCTGGAGTTTTGCCAACTCACAGCAATATGATTTAGCCCTTGGCTTGGGCGACAGGCTTGTATGTCTGCTCATGCATCGTTTCTGTGCTGCATGCATTGAATTTTGCTCAGAGTTAAATAACATCAACTGAAATTTTCAAGAAAAATAATTTCATTTTGCTTCAAAATTTCTTGTAAATTGAAGGTTTAGAAAACAAGAACTGCTCATGTGTGTGCATATATATATATATATATATATATATATATATATATATATATACACATAGATATATATATATATATATACACACATAGATATATATACATATAGATATATATACATACATATATATACATATGTATATATATATACATACATATATATATATATATACAGACACACACACATATATATATATCCATATATATATATGTGTGTGTGTGTGTGTGTAAAGGGAAAAAACAAAAGACGAAGGCAGGTGGAGTACAAACAAACAAATGTATTAGTATAACGCTCAGGAATAGAAAAAGTCTTTTACATTTCGAGCCTATGCTCTTCGACAGAAAGATACACAGAAAAAAAACAAGGAAACAAAAAAATGCGTGTAGTAGCTAGCGATCTATCATGAAGTCCTGACTTCACACAATGTACTTGCATTCAGTATGTGTGTATGTATATATATGTATATATATATATATATAAATATATGTAATAGATATGGATAAATGTATACATTTACATATATATAAAATGTGTATGTGTTTGTATATATATATATGTACACACACACACATATATATTTATTGTGTGTGTGTAAGTATATGTATTTAAATGTATAACCCATGTCAGCATGGAAAAAGAGACATTGAATAATAATAATGATAATAATTGTGCGTGTGTGTATATATATATATATATGTTTGTATCTTGGTGGCCTTAATTCCATTTCTCCAATAATGCTGGTATTTCTGAATTTCAGAAAGAAGAAAGAAAAAAATAAAAACACACCCAAAATTGTAATTTTTCATGGTATTCCTTACATAATCTAATGAAACAATTTGGATATTCCCTAACTATAACAGTTCAAAATATAAAATTTTAATTTAAGGTGGGGGTGGGGTTATTTTTTTGTTATTATTATTATTATTATTATTATTAAGGTGGTGACCTGATAGACTTGTTAGCACTCCGGGTGAAATGCTTAGCGGTATTTTGTCTGTCACTATGTTCTGAGTTCAAATTCCACCGAGGTCAACTTAGCCTTTCATCCTTCCAGGGTCGATAAATTAAGTACCAGTGAAAAACTGGGGTCGATGTAATCGACACATCCCCTCCCCAAAATGGCTGCCCTTGTGGCAAAATTTGAAACCATTATTATTATTATTATTATTATTATTATTATTATCACTCCACCAGCAGGAATATACACATTCTCAATGGATGTGTTTCACTTTTATATGAATACTTCTAAGCACTGTATAGATGTATGTGTGCGCATTTGGCTGTGTGTGTGTATGTGTGTGGTAATTTCTAAATGTAAAAAGGAAAAAAAAGATTTTAATAAATGAACAAATCTCATTGAAAATTATAACAATCAATGTAAAGAGACAAACGCAAAAAGAAAGTATAATTAAAAAATGAGAAAATTAAATGAAAATTAATGACAAAAATGATAATAATAATAATAAAACTTGGAAAAAAATTTTTTTTTTTTGCCATTTTTGTTATATTTAAATGAAATGTTATTTCAAATCTTGCAAACTTTAACCACTTCTACCCTACTCTGTGCTGTGCCTTTAATTTATGACTGTTTTTTTACAAGCTGCAGGGAAATGGAGTTCAGGAATAATAAATTAGTAGGTCAATGGGCTGAGAGACTTGGTTAAGCATTGATACGATCTGAGCTTAAAATCTTACTCAGCTTGACTGTCTCATGCATCGACCATGTTCGGATAGTGCTTTTTACATACCGCCTGCACAAGGAGCCAGTCAGGCGACACTGGCATTGCCTGACTGGCTCCCCGTGAAGGTGGCACATAAAAAGCACCATCATACATATATTTATTTACACAAACATACATGTACTCATATATGTACTCACCAGGCACATACCATCAGTAATTACTCAGGGTAGGCAGTTGGTGACGTTTATGTAGTAAAACACAAAAGAAATAAGCAAAACGCAAGCGCACGGCTGAGTTGTAGGCAGATTTACTTCTGCCTTTATAACACATAAGGAAAACGGTGTTGTAGGAGTGTACGCAGCATGTGTACTACAGCAGTACTATGCATAGCTTTAATACTGAGATTGAAAGGCAGGGACGAATTATGCCTAACTAATCTACAAAGAAATAAAATATTTTCCATTTTATGCATAGTAATCAGAGTAACCTTCATAATGTTATTGAATTAGGTGCATATTTTGCCATAAAAGGAAAATGTTCCTATCGATCTATCTCATTCAGGGTATGCACTGCCTACCTTGCCTACCCAGGCGGCACGTCCCTGGTACTCACACACAAACACATTTTTATATATATATATGGTGGTTGTCTACTCCTTATGCAGAGCTTGACCACATCCTGCATCTACACCTTAGAACCATCATGTCATCTCATGTGGCTTTTTAAACCAGACAATGTTATGAAAAAGACACCCACATTGATTGCATATCCAACTTGGAGCACCAAGAGCTGCAGTTAAGTTCTTCTCTTTGTGGATCTTAAAATGTCTTTTGAGGCTTCTGTTAGATTTGCAGACCATCTGGCATACATTGCATTGAAAGGTGTGCACAGACATATAGGCATAATATATGTAAATATAGTACAGCTCCCTGGCTTATCAGCTCCAGTCAAACTATCTGATCCATGCCAGCATGGAAAACGGATTCTAAACAATAATGATGTGTGTGTGTATATATATATATACACAGTAGAACTTCGGTTTTCGAATAACTCTGATCATGAATCGTACTTTATCTCCTGTCTTTCTCATATTCATTTAATACAGTAGCACCTCAGTTTACAAATGCCTCTGATCACAAATAAATCGTGCTTTATATATATATGTATATAAAGCACAATTTATTTGCAATCAAAGGTGTTCGAAAACCAGGTACTACTATATACATATGTATAATATAATATAGGTGTGTGTGTGTTTTTTTGTATCTTGGGTGGGTCATTTTGCCAATGATAAACACATGCACTAGTTTTATTTTATTCGTTTTATTATTATTAGTCAATTCTTTAACATGTAATCAATTAACTAATTGATTAATTAATCCTTCTATCACTCAGTCATGTTATTGATGAGGTTGCACATGGTAGCAAAAGGACTTTGGACATATCTAGATTATTGATTGATTGACTAATAATAATAAATGAAGTGAAATAGAACTGGTGCATGTGTTTATTATTGGCATAATGACCTCCCCAAGATACAACAAAATTTGTTTCAACTCGAGTTCACTTAAAAAATCTTACAAAAGTGACATATATGTACGAGTGCATGTGTATACACACACACACACATGCAAAAAATTTCATCTGACCCATGCAAGCTTGAAAAAGTAGATGTTAAATGATGATAATACACCCGCATGCTTGTGTGTGTGTGTGTATAGACTGTTGAAAATTTTTGTTTTCCATGTCATGTATATATTGGTGTATACACATAAATCATATTGGTGTATATATATATATATATATATTACTTTTTACTCTTTTATTTGTTTCAGTCATGTGACTGTGGCCATGCTGGAGCACCACCTTTGGTCGAGCAAAGCGACCCCAGGACTTATTCTATGTAAGCCTAGTACTTATTCTATCGGTCTCTTTTGCCGAACCGCTAAGTTATGGGGGCGTAAACACACCACCATCGGTTGTCAAGTGATGTGGGGGTGACAAACACAGACACACAAACATATACACACACACACACATATATATATATACATATATACGACGGGCTTCTTTCAGTTTCCCTCTACCAAATCCACTCACAAGGCTTTGGTCGGTCTGAGGCATATAGTAGAAGACACTTGCCCGAGGTGCCACACAGTGGGACTGAACCAAGAGCCATGTGGTTCGTAAGCAAGCTATATATATATATATACATATGTGAGCATTACACGTGTGTAATGTATATATATGTGTGTCTATATATATATATATATATATATATATATATGCATTAAAGCTGTATAATGCATATGGTGGTATAATGGGATTGGGTGTTAATGACATCATTGGGGTTTTTTTCCCCTGTTTGCAAAACACATATTTGTATACATGTGTTAAAAAGCAATCTGCCATTCAATGGTTCTCTCTAATCATTAAATGCCAGTTTAACATATTCAGGTTTACCTTATTTTTTTGAAGTGTAAAATGTCAGCATCTTACCCAGTTTTTTTTTTTGTGTTTTTTGCCTTTATCATTTCCAGGGTTTGCAATGCAAGATAAAAAGGACCAATTTTCATTTGTTTTATCCCATCGTTTCCCAATTCCATGTCCTAATTCTACTACTAAAACAAGAGGCAGTTTTTACTGTATACAGATATATGTAAAGTGGTCCCTTCAACTTGGCAGGGAGATAAATGCATTTTAAGAAATAGTCGTTGTGCTATTAACTGTAAGATATGGTCATAAATTCAAATATATCTACAACTTCTCAGTTTTCACTTAAAAAATTTTTTTTTTTTTTTTACCTGATTGATAAAAATTTAATGAAACAGGTTGCTCTTATTACTTCTACAAAGTTGAATGTTTAGTTGATAAAAAAGGACCACTTTGTGTAAAATCAATTTTTGCTTTTATATTAACGAATGTAAAACAATAAAAAATCTCACTGCAATAACCAACGTACTGTTATGTGTGTACATGTTTGCTTGTTTGTTGTACATTTGTTTTTCCATGTTAGCATGTGTATGTTGTGTATGCATGTTTGAGGAAGCAAAAAGAAATCTCTTAATACACTACATATCATCATCATTTAGCGTCCGTTTTCCATGCTAGCATGGGTTGGACGGTTCAACTGGGGTCTGTGAAGCCGGAAGGCTTCATCAGGCCCAGTCAGATCTGGCAGTGTTTCTACGGCTGGATGCCCTTCCTAATGCCAACCACTCTGTGAGTGTAGTGGGTGCTTTTTACATATATATATATATATATATATATTTTTTTTTTTTTTCCTCCTTCCTTTTCTCTTGGAATTTCCTCTGTCTCCTGTTTCTGAAGAAGAGCGTCCGCTTGAAATGTAAAACCACCTTTCTTTCCTTCCCTGAGCATCTGCTAATACTTTGCATGTATCACATCCTCGTGTTGTTTTTTTTCTTGTGTTTGTTCTTCGTTTTTTTAATTTTATTTACTATATTAGAAGCACTCCGTCAGTTATGACGACGAGGGTCCCAGCTGACACGATCAATGGAACATCTTGCTCGTGAAATTAACATACAAGTGGCTGAGCACTCCACAAACACGTGTACTCTTAACGTAGTTCTCAGGGAGATTCAGCATGACACAGAATGTGACAAGGCCGGCCCTTTGAAATACAGGTACTACTCATTTTTGCCAGCTGAGTGGACTGGAGCAACGTGAAATAAAGTGTCTTGCTCAAGGACACAACATGCCACCGGGAATTGAACTCACAACCTTACGATCGTGAGCCGAATGCCCTAACCACTAAGCCACACGCCTTCACATTACTATATGATATATATATGTGGAGGCGCAATGGCCCAGTGGTTAGGGCAGCAGACTGGCAGTTGTAGGATCGCGGTTTCGATTCCCAGACTGGGCGTGTGTGTTTATTGAACGAAAACACCTAAAAGCTCCACGAGGCTCCGGCAGGGGGTGGTAGTCCCTGCTGTACTCTTTCACCACTCTTTCTCTCTTTCTTCTGTTGGCCTGCTCGCTTAGCCAGCGGGGAGGCGTCGTTCGAAGGCTAAAACAATGCGAACGCATTGTGACCAGCGATGTGTAGCAACATCTGATGGTCTGGTCGGTCACGTGATATATATGTGTAGGTGCAGGCGTGAGGGAGTAGTAAGAAGTTTGCTTCCCAACTACATGGTTCTGGTTTCAGTCCCACTGTACAGCACCTTGGTCAAGGGTCTTGTACTATAGGCGCAGGCCAACCAAAACATTGCAAGTGGATTTGGTAGACAGAAACCGAAAGAAGCCCATCATATGTATATGTGTGCGTCTGTGTGGTGTTGGTGTGTTTACATCTTTGTAACTTAGTGGTTTAGCAAAAGAGATTGATGGAATAAATACCAGACTTAAAAATATAAGTTCTGGAGTCGATTCATTTGACTAGAATTCTTCAAGGAGATGCCCCAGCATGGCCATAGTCTAATGACTGAAACAAGCGAACGATAAAATATATATATGTGTGTGTGTGTCATTTCATACCGTAAATCCTTGAGTATAATCCACATTTTTTCCCCAAAATTTAAAGGTCAAAATCCCTAGTGCGTACTATTTACGAGGTTAATAAGGAAAAATATTTTGTAAGCAATGTCCGAGTCTCTATTTGCCGTCTGGCAATGTTTATTCAGACGCATTTTGTGGTGTCGGGCGTGAAAATACCTCAAGCTAAGCCTGAAAGCAATGAAGTCATAAAAGAATCATCCATAACTTGCAGTAAGCAACATTTACTAAACGTTATTACTGTTATTTCTTTATTTTCTGCAAACAAAATGCACAAAAAAGCTACACGTTTGCATTATGTTATATATTCAGTAATAAAGGACGTTACCATATACATTTCTACAAACCAAAGACGTTATATAGACCTCCTTGACTCAAGTTAGAGAAGGGGTGCGTATTATACACAAGGTTTAGGTTTTTCAGAGGTACAGCCCCCAAAAATCCCCTGCGTATTATACTCAAGGGCGGACTATACTCCAGGATTTAAGGTAGACACAGCATTTAAATGTGAGCTATTAAGAATTTTATTCTGTGAGAACACAATAATTTAGCATATTTATAAATCATGCCTTATGTCTGCAAGCAATCCTTAAGGCTCCAATACACAGCATGGCTGATCTTCGAAAAAAAAAGAACCGAGAAAGGACGCTGGTCTATGAGAAAGAAGTACAAGGAAGGCAGAACAAGAAGACGAAAGGTAAAAAAAAATGAGAGAAAGGAAAGCCAAGAGTTGCGTCCCCTTTATTGAAATCTTAATGTAGCAAATATCTACTAACTAGCAGTATCGCCCGGCGTTGCTCGGGTTCGTTTCGACCCTTTAGAATTGGAATTTTTGAAAAGTAAAAATTTTGCATTATTGCAACAACAGTTCCCTATAACATTCTACAACTTCTCAGAACTCAGATTAATTCTTCAGCAAATACTGCTGAGATTGAATATTCTTTCCTATGCGCAACCCCTCAACATCTAATTCCAATATCTACGCTTCCAGATAGGAGATTTCTGAAGTCAGCTGTCGAAATTTGAAACAAACATGAAGAGACTGTCACAAGAAACATCTTGGCCAAAAAAGAAACCAGATTTTAAAAACTTGTCTGCATAAACATCTTATGTCACGCATGTCACTGGAAATGTAGAGGACCAATGATTGATCCACTGGAATCTTATGACCATTGATGTAGTTATTCCCAGACCGGGCGTTGTGAGTGTTTATTGAGCGAAAACACCTAAAGTTCCACGAGGCTCCGGCAGGGGATGGTGGTGATCCCTGCTGTACTCTTTCACCACAACCTTCTCTCACTCTTACTTCCTGTTTCTGTTGTACCTGTATTTCAAAGGGCCGGCCTTGTCACTCTCTGTGTCACGCTGAATATCCCCGAGAACTACGTTAAGGGTACACGTGTCTGTGGAGTGCTCAGCCACTTACACGTTAATTTCACGAGCAGGCTGTTCCGTTGATTCGGATCAACTGGAACCCTCGTCGTCGTAACCGACGGAGTGCTTCCATATTCCCAAATACATTACATAACACACACACACACATCTCCACATTTCTATTCTGCTGTATCAGTCAGACTATCAGATGTTGTTTTATGACGAAAGAGCGAGACCTCTGAGATATGTTGTGACTGCGAAGACCTGACAAATGAAACTGAGCACTGTATACAATAATTTCATTATTATTATTTTTTTATGGTTGAAATACACCGAAAAATGGCGACACAGCAGTCAAAAAATCGTAAAAAATAGAGATTTTTCATAGAAAAAAAGCACCTTTTTGATGTAAATAATTTTTGGTGTTAACACGGTCCGATCTGAATTTTTTCTTCTACGGAAGGAAGAGCAAGCCTTCTTCTATTATACTCTCAATTTTGGTCAACTTGAGCCGCAGGGTCTCAGAGGAAATAGTGTTAGTTGAAGGCTACCAAACCTGTCACACACAGACAACTTCAGCTTTATATATATAGATTCAAGAGGAAGGAGGCTAAAGTTTGTGAAACAACGGGCTCAATCTGGAGATTAGTTTCTTTTTCCGCCTTCCCTCATTCCACCTTTTGCTTTCACCTTTCTCTCGCTTTTTCTTAGACCAATGTTCTTTTCTCAGTTTTTCAGATAAGACCAACCAGAGCCATGCTGAGGGCACCACCTTGAACAATTTTAGTCAAATGCTTACGGCCATATCATGTTGAAAACACCGGTTCTCGTCCTATCACTGAAGTTAAGCAACGTGGAGCCTAGTTAGTACTTAGATGGGTGACCGCTTGGGAAACCTAGGTGCTGTAAGCGTCACACACTTTGAGACTGATAGAATAAGTACTAGGCTTACAAAGAATAAGTCCTGGGGTCGATTTGCTTGACTAAAGGCGGTGCTCCAGCATGGCCGCAGTCTGAAACAAGTAAAAGAGTAAATGAATCAATCCCAGAATTTATATTTTTTGAATCTGGTATTTATTCTATCAGTCTCTTTTGCTGAACCACTAGGTTACAAGTCAGAGGTGGGGGACAAACACACATGCATATATATATGATGGGCTTCTTTCAGTTTCCATCTACCAAATACCATGTGTATTCAAGTATGAGGGATTGCCTTGAGACACAAGACATGATATATAAATATGCCAAACTATTGTGTTCCCACTGCATGAAACTGTTGGTAGCTCATTTTTAAATTCTCTTTACTCTTTTATTTGTTTCAGTCATTTGACTCTGGCCATGCTTGAGCACCGCCTTTAGTCGACCAAGTCGACCCTAGGACCTATTCTTTGTAAGCCTAGTACTTACTCTATTGGTGACTTTTGCTGAACCACTAAGTTATGGGGACATAAACACACCACCTTCGGTTGTGAAGTGATGTTGGGGGAACAAATACAGAGACACAAACATATGCACACACATACATACATACATATATATATATATATATATATATATATATATATATACATATACATATATACGACGGGCTTCTTTCAGTTTCTGTCTACCAAATCCACTCACAAGGCTTTGGTCGGCCCAAGGCTATAGTAGAAGTCACTTGCCCAAGGTGTGATGCAGTGGGACTGAACCTGGAACCATGTGGTTTGTAAGCAAGATACTTACCACACAACCACTCCTGCACCTATACTGTGTCTATATTAAATCATATTTATCTCATTGGATGGAGTGTTTTTTTTTGCTTGTTTATCCTCCAAATAATGAAACAATAAACTCTATGTGTATGTATGTATGTATATATATTTGTGTGTATATATATGTGTGTGTATATATATATATATGTATATATATGCATATGTGAGTGGTGCATGGCTAAGTGGTTTGGGTCCTGCACTCACGATTGCGAGATTACGATTTCAATTTGTAGTCCTGGTGGTGCATTATGTTCTTGAGCCAAACACATCAACTCATGTTGCTCTGCGATCACTCTGACACCTGATGTATGGTACACAGCACACCTGTTCAGATAATGTCGATATGATGGAGAGAGCGAGCTAATGTGTGGCACGAACCATTGATCACTATAAACAAATCATTTGTGCAGGTCACTTGACAAAAACTGAACATCCTCAATGAGAGTCCATCATCTATACGTGTCTATCATCATCATTATCATCATTTAATGTCCATTGTCCATGCTGGCATGGGTGGGACAGTTTGACAGGGCTGGCATGCTGGAAGACTGCACCAGACTCCAGTCTGATTTGGCATGGTTTTCTACAGCTGATACCCTTCCTAACGCCAACCGCTCCGAGTGTAGTGGGTGTTTTTACGTGCCACTGGCACAGGTGCCATTTGTGTGACACTGGTATCTGTCACAACTGCGATTTTGCTCGGTTTGATGGGTCTTCTGAAGCATGACATAATGCCAAAGGTCTTGGTCATTGCCTCCATAAGGCCCAACACTTGAAAGGAACTCAGCCACTTTATATATATATATATATATATATATATATATATATATATATATGGATGGAAGCACTCCGTCGGTTACGACGATGAGGGTTCCGGTTGATCCGATCAACAGAACAGCCTGCTCGTGAAATTAACGTGTAAGTGGCTGAGCACTCCACAGACACGTGTACCCTTAACATAGTTCTCGGGGATATTCAGCGTGACAAGACCAGCCCTTTGAAATACAGGTACAACAGAAACAGGAAGTAAGAGTGAGAGAAAGTTGTGGTGAAAGAGTACAGCAGGGATCACCACCATCCCTGCCGGAGCCTCATGGAGCTTTAGGTCTTTTCGCTCAATAAACACTCACAACGCCCGGTCTGGGAATGGAAACCGTGAGTCCGCTGCCCTAATCACTGGGCCATTGCGCCTCCATGATATATATATATATATAATAACAATTTAATAAATAAAACATATGCATGCATACATACATATATGTACATACCTACATCTATATATATATATATACATGCATATATATATATATGAGTACAGGACACCACAAATAAACGTAGAACACAACGAGAAATGAAAACATAAATTCAAACAAGGAAATGGCCTTTTTTTAACAACGAAAAAACAGAGTACAAGACAAACAATGCAAGGAATATTCCCCTTCATCAGCTGCCCCTGGTTCGACTCAATGCGTGTTTCAAAGGTAAGGGCAGAACACAATCCGGCTGAAGCAGTCCTTCCTGCAAAATGAATTAAATAAAATTCTTTTGCAGAATTGTTTCTCGTTTCTCTTTTTCTCCAAGTAAGTTTTTATTATATATATGTGTGTGTGTATATATGTATATATATATATCTATATATATATATATATATAATGTAATGTATGTGTGTAGGTGCGGGTGTAACTGGTTGGTTAAGAAGCTTGCTTTCCAACCATGAGGCTTTGGATTCAGTCCCACTGTATAGCACCTTGGGCAAGTATTTACTTTTATAATGCTGGTCAGACCAAAGCTTAGTGAGGGAATGGAAACTGAAAGGAGCCCTTCATGTATGTGTGTGTAACTTTGTCTTGACATCATAGGATTGTTATAAATGAGTACCACCATTACACAAGTGGAATCCCTCATTTTCCATTGTCCATCAAAATGTGTTTGGTCATGGGGGTCTATTATCTTGCTTCAAGGCAGGTTAGGATTTGCAACAGGAAGGGCATCCACTTATAGAAAAATCTGCCTTCATGAATTCCATCTCACCCATACAAGTCTGGAAAAGTGGATGTTAAATGATGTTAATGATGAATGTCAACAGAGATTTCTTTTTCTTTCTTTTACCATTTTACTCGTTTCTTCATAAGTTAAGTTAATTATTTGGCTCAAAAAGCTAAAAGCAAGGCCATGTAGGGGGACATGGACTTATGTACAGGGTGGTGTTCATCGAAAGAGTTCAGGCCATTTGTGGTCAAGGGAGACTTTGAACCGAGCGGTCGCTGGCATCTTCACTATCTCGTCCGGCAGCTTATTCCATGGATCCGCAACCCGGACGGAGAAAGCCCCTCTCCTTCGATTGAGATGAAATCGTCGCAGATAGAGCTTTTCGGAGTGACCCCGCAGCTGACGCTCTGGAGCAGGAGTGAAGAACAGCTCTTTCGAGAGTTTACACGGCGTTTTTCATAAGTTTCTATCTGATTGATCTGAGCCATGCATTCCTACTCATTTTTCTGTGGCAGATTTTACCCATTTGTTTTCCTCATGGCTTCCACTATTTCATTATCCTTGGACTCACTGGATTTTCTACAAGTCATGTACTTTTAAAACATTTTTTTTTTCTTCCTTTCATAAGAAAACACTTCACCCTCTGCGTGTGCTCACATCTGTCACATTCCGTTTGCCTTCCCATGTGCATCACCTAACTTCATTTCTTTTACCAGTTCCTCACCATACTAAAGACATTTCTTCCAACCTCCTTGGACTTTCTGCCAGTGTTATGTAATCTCTTTCTATATATAAAGCTGAAGTTGTCTGTGTATGGCAGGTTTGGTAGCCTTCAACTAACACTATCTCCTCCGAGACCCTGCGGCGCAAGTTGACCAAAATTGAGAGTATGATAGAAGAAGGCTTGCTCTTCCTTCCATAGAAGAAAAAATTCAAATTGGACCATCTTAACACCAAAAATTATTCTACCTCAATGGCATAGTAACTGAGACAGACAGGTGCAGCCCACCCCAACCTTTGGGCTGGCTGGTGTCCATTCTCCTTTGCTATCATGAGGCATTTTTGGAGCTGGATTTTCTACAGGGAGCATGCCCTTGCTTACTCCCCAACCTCAGTTTCTAGATATGAGTGGTCCCGAGACCAAGTCCTCTACTATGATTGTTAAGAAATGTGGTGGAAAACTAGCTCATGAAAGCAGGGACGCTACTCCTTGAGACCCCTTTCAGAGCCCCCCAACCAAAATAACACACAAACTACTTTCCGCATATGCCCATCTCTAAACATGGATGCAATCTTATATATGCACATACACACCTGGCCCTTTCTTACTTCCCTCATATAACTGCATTCCTACCCTTCATGTCACCCCAACTTTCACCTGTTTACAAGCAAGGTAATATTTCCCGCAGAAGACTAGAAACGAACACCATCACTTGTATAATGATGATGCTCTTTCACAACCATCTCGTGAGACAAGGAAATATATACTCCCCTCTGGATGGGACATCAGAGAGGAGTATATTGCGGGGTTACTCAATTGTCACAGCTGAGTGGACTGGTGCAATGTGAAACGAAGTGTTTTGCTCAAGAACACAACACATGGCCAGGTGCAGGAATCCAAAACAGTTTTACAATCATGAGTCCAACATCCTCCACTAAGCCACGTAACTCCACTATATATATATATATATATATACATATACACATGTATATATATATACACACACATATATATATACACACACATGTATGTATATATGTATTTGCCATGATAGATCGCTAGCCACTACACATTCTTTATTTTCTCTCTTTGTTTCTTTCTGTATTCCTTTCTGTGGAAAAGGTGTAGTTAGGAACACCCAACTTTGAGGCAGTTACTTTTAGGGAGCTACTTTGAGGGTAGTTACTTTACATGATCATTACCACTTCGCCTTACTAGCACTTGTGCTGGTGGCACGTGAAACATTCGAGCGAGGTCGTCGCCAGTGCCACTGGACTGGTTCCTGTGCAGGTGGCACATAAAAAGCACCATTTGGGTGTGGCCGTTGCCAGTACCACAAAACTGGACCTCGTGCCGGTGGCACATAAAAGCACCCACTACACTCTCGGAGTGGTTGGCGTTAGGAAGGGCATCCAGCTGTAGAAACTCTGCCAGATCAGATTGGAGTCTGGTTCGCCAGACCTCAGTCAAATCGTCCTACCCATGCTAGCATGGAAAGCGGATGTTAAATGATGATGAGCACAGTTTATCTCTACCAAATCAACTCTCAAGGCATTGGTTGTCCCAGGGCAATAATAGGTCATTTTCCCAAGGTGTTGTGCTGTGGAACTGAACCCAAAACCATGTGGTTGGGAAGCAAGCTTCTTAACCACACAGTCTTGCCATTTTTTTTCTCTTTTTGTGTGACTTTTAAATGATTTTCTTTCTTTTTTGAGATGACTGATATTTCCATTTTTAATTGCAAGATAACTGGTTTAATTGAAAGGTTTCCAGAATTATTTTTCTCTTCTTCGTCATCATTGAAGCTGTTGACGTTATCCCCTATCATCGTTGTCATGGTTATGAACACCGTCGTTGTCATCATCATCATCAATATTGTTGTTATCACCATCATCCTCACCACCATCACTCTCATTATCATCATCACTACCACCACCACTACCACCATCATCATCATCACAATTAATAACAGCAACTATCATAACCAACACTACCACCACAAACACCATCACCTCATCACTACCACCATCACTCCAAGATCACCACCACTATGTTTTGAGACATGTTCTTTTGATAATTTCAAAGCCCAGCTTTCCATTTCCAGATAGGGTACCTTCCAAATATGGAAATGTTTTCAACACTCCTCACCTTGTATTCATATATACACATACAGATGTACTTACACATTTATCAATCTACTTTCTACTTCTCTCTCTTTATATATATATATATATATATATATAATTATATATATATATATATATAATAACAATATAATAAATAAAACATATGCATATATACATACATATATGTACATACTTACATCTATATGTATATATACATGCATATATGAGTACAGGACACCACAAATAAATGTAGAACACAACGAGAAACGAAAACATAAAATCAAACAAGGAAACAGACTTTTTTTAACAACGAAAAAACAGTACAGGACAAACAATACAAGGAATATTCCCCTTCATCAGCTGCCCCTGGTTCGGCTCAATGCATGTTTCGAAGGTAAGGGCAGAACACGACCTGGCCGAAGCAGTCCTTCCTGCAAAAAGAATTAAATAAAATTCTTTTGCAGAGGGGTAAAACAAGTGACAAGAACAGGATGTAAAAGCAATACAAATGAAGAAAAAACAGTACAAATAAAGAATAACAGGACAAGGAAACCAACAATAAGGGTTTTTGTTAAGCCTAGACGGTGGAAAAATTAGTTAGAACGCATGTGAAAAATTGGCTTACACATACATACAAATACATATATATATATAATTGTACACAGTGTGTTGTTAGCCAGCTGGTGGAGATGTCCTCCTGGGGCTAAAAACAACAGTAGCATCATCCTCCATGGGACCACCACATTTGGTTGGCAATTATATTTTACGATTGCATACTGCTACTGTTTACTTCTCGCTCAGAGATTTAATATTGCACGTATATATATATTGCACATATATATAATATATATATATATACTCAGGGTAGGATGTTGGCACCCTTTCTGTTGTAAAACACATAAAAAATAAGCGAAACACTTATGACTGAGTTGAAGGCAGATTTACTTCTGCCTTTATAGCACGTAAAGAAAATGGTGTTGTAATTATGTACACAGTATGTGTACTACAGCAATACTATGCATAGCTTTAATGCTGTGATTGAAAGGCAGGGACGAATTATGCCCAACTAATCTATAAAAAAAAAATTGTATTTTATGGATAGCAATCAGAGTAACCTTCATAATTTTATTGAATTAGGTACATATTTTGCCAAAAAAGGAAAATGTTGCTATTGATCTATTTTATTATACTGCCTATCTAAGTGGCACGTTTCTGATACATATAATATAATATATATACACACACACACATACATATATATGTTTGCTCTCCACATTTAACCATTCTACCTTCAAACTTCTCTGCATCATGATCTGAAATGTAAGGTTTTTTTTCTACCCTGGTGACAGAGACTTGATTTATCCACTGGTTATTTGATTCCATTACAAGCTGCATATGTTGGTGAACTACATCTACTAACATTAAGATGGATTTCTGAGCCCCTAGAAACAGCTGTTGGACTGATAAACACCTTACCACTTCCCCTTTAATTTTCTCAGTCGTTTGTACTCAGAGTAAGTTTGATCTATTAATATACAAATATCTATATATTTATCATCTGAAACCCTTCGGTCTTTGCTTTCATTCTGTTTACACGTATACTTTGTATATGAAACCCAAGCTATTATATTTAATTTGTTTATCCCCTTAATTGCCTCTATATATACATACCTGTATACCCCAATATACACATAGATATAGGACTAATTCTCAGACAGACACAAAGCAGATCTAGAAGGAGAGCATGTTACTGACGAGGCGAATAGCAAAGAAAGGACTTTGATTAATTAATCAACAGATTAAACAAATGACCAGTTGGTTGGTTGATTAGATAACTAACAAAAAAGTGAAATTGAACCAGTGCATACATTCATTATCATTGGTGTGATGACCCTCCCAAATACTATATATATATAAAGTTGACTTCGCATTTCATCCTTTTCGGGGTCAATAAAATAAATACCAGTTGACCACTGGGATAGATGTGATCAACTTAACTACCACTAGGTATGAGTTTTAAAAAACTACATTCCTCTGCTAAGCCATGTTGAGCCAGTGTGGCAGAGTAGGATCATCAAATTAGTATGATCTCAAGTTCAAATTCATGGTTCCCACATCAGACCATGGTTGGTGGAGAGAACATGCTGTGAAGTTCCTGTTCTGCGGTGAACTGAACATGGGCAATCCAATCCAATCATTCTTACAACTGGCATTTCATATCTGGTTTCTGATCTTCTGGCTGGATAAGAAGTGGGTACTCCATATCCTATCCAATGATTGGGAATGTGAAATTCAAACAACCAGACACAAGATATTAATGGTTACACTCCGCCTGGCCCCCGTGCCGGTGGCATGTAAAAAGCACCATCTGATCGTGGCCGTTTGCCAGCCTCGTCTGGCACCTATGCTGGTGGCACGTAAAAAGCACCCACTACACTCACGGAGTGGTTGGCGTTAGGAAGGGCATCCAGCCGTAGAAACATTGCCAGATCAGACTGGACCTGGTGCAGCCTTCTGGCTTCCCAGACCCCAGTTGACCCGTCCAATCCATGCTAGCATGGAAAACGGACGCTAAACGATGATGATGACCCCCCCCCTGATATTGAATGATGTTTTACCCTTCTTGTCGGGACTTTGTGCGTATATATATACATATAAGTATAGGGATGGTATTATTAAAATACCACCACGAGCGGTAAGCGAATTATCAGCCGTACAGGCAAATATTAAAATATATACATACAATATTAGATATGTACATATATGCACAAGGGTACTACATTTTTTCACTTCTATCATTAGCGATATAGGTACTCATGTAGTACCCTTGTGTATATATGTACATATCTAATATTGTATATATATACACAATTGTACCAAATTACCGGAGTCATTCTTGTTGCTTATTTTTTATTATAATCACCCCGCAATTTTTTTATGGATAACACCATACAAAATTCTGGTGCATCTAAATTAAGTACCATATTCATTTGAATCTAAATTGTTGCTGAACTTATATATAGATTAGCTGTTCAAAGCAACTGATTTCTTCTGTTAATATTCCAAACTTTAAGCTCTTGTGAATTCGTTCAGGCGCAAAAGTAATTGATCAACTGGTTGGAATTCATAGGACGGTCACTGGAGCTAGAAATTCGGTCTTGGGACAAAATGAATCACCACTTTCAAACGAATAAATTCTACATGTGCTAAGTACTTCCCACAACGTGTATACACATGCATACACAAATACAGGGTGCCCCCCCCAAAATGTATACACACCTTAAATAATTGTAAATTTGTTATTCTTTGTAAGCCTAGTACTTATTCTATCGTTCTCTTTTGCCGAACCACTATGTGTATACATTTTTTGGGGACACCCTGTATATACACTATGTATTTTGTCTTAATAAATTCATAACATATACATTACACTAAACGTGCTTTAAATTTTGGATCTATGCATATCTTAATCTTCGACAAATAATCGAAAGACTCGTATTTACAGAAACGCTACGAGAAATACAAGAACTGGGAAACAAAGAATCTTGCAAACCAAATCCCAAAATCGAAATATATCTAAACGTTGTAGTTTAGAATTTCGTAAACAATAAATAATAGAATACACCAAATAACAGTATAATGTTTTCGTAATTTCTAAGGCAACGTTAACAAGAAGATAATTTCTCGGAGCATTAACCTCTTCTTTAGAATCGAAACCGTTTTTGATATTTATATCGACACAACCTGTCGATCGGTTTTATCTCTCAAGATGAGGTTAATGACCTCCTCCTTCCAGTAGAATATTTTTAACAATATTAGACATTAATATCAATTTCGCCGCCAAATATTCCGTTAGACTGTAAGTCTGAATTCTCCAATAGTTTTCTCTTTCTTTAGTGAATATTTAGTGAATATTTCCTTACAAAAGAACGACTTAAAAGCCCGACGCTAAGACTTTAACGGGTGATGTCTTTGACACTAACGCTACCTACATAAGGAAATCGATTAACACATTAACATTTTACGTTCATGCTTTTTTTTTTTTTGGTCTTACTACAAATTCCAAAAGACGATTTTCAGCTAGATCTAAATTCGCTCGCTCCTAGCCCGAAGGGAAACATTTGAATCTACAGCATTTTTGGTCAAAACCGATGGAGAACATGACGCAAGAAATGGCGCCCAACCAACTTCCTGTTTAAATTTTCTACCATGACATTTACTCTGCTACTTCTGCGCATGCGTCCGATATTTATTATATAGTTGTCTTGTTAGAGTATCAACATTGGGGCTTAGTTTTATTTCTTAACAAAGCATTTTCAAAAACTTACATAAATATGTTTTGCACTGTATTAGATACTTGATATTTTTTTTTTATAAATTTTAAAAAATATTTTTAATAAGAAAATTACAAATATAAATATTTCATTTATTTACAAAATATACACACGCATATTCCAACATTAAAAAAACTACATTATATATAGATATATATATAAATATAGATGCATGTGTGTATATATATATATATGCACATATATACACACAAAAATAGATCCATACAATAATACTTGAATATATCTTACTCTCGTCCACGTGAGATTAGGTATTGTTGACTCTCCCTCTCTCTATTTGTGTGTGTATGTGTGTGTCTCTCTCTCTCTATATATATATATATAAATATATATATATATATGTATATTGTTGCTTGGCTGAAGAGAAGGCAAAATTATTTAATTATAATGGAAATAAGAAAGAAATAGAGAATTTCTGAAAGAAAAGAAATAATTTTTTCCGTTCACATTTTTTAAACTCTTTCTAACGACATATCAGAAAGAGGTCAGTTAGTATCCGCCATTTTCGGATCTTCCTTCTTCACACGGGTGTATTGTTGCTGCATGTTTTCATGACAACGTCATTGATTTAGACATTGTATATTGGATTTTATTCTATCAGGTAAATTCTAAAATTATCATATATGTTGCTAAAGTACCAGTTCTCTCGAATGCTGTGTTTTTTTCACCCCCCAAACCGTCCCCCGACTTAGCACCAACCTCAAGTTGTTTACAGATTTATGAAAAAAGAGACAACAAAAACATTCAATTTCCGAGTTTATTCCTACCCATAGGTGTCCTGTTTTTACATTTTAACTTCATTCCGTAATCGACCTGTTGACATATTGCACTTTATTCCCCAAGCATTTAATCTACAGGGTCGAATATAGTCGAATTCGTTGAATACTTTCTCAAGTCTTTCATTTTCTCGCTGATGAAACTATGTCGACCCTCCATTTTGTAACCACACTACACATGTCTTAACATATTTATACTGAATATCTCTCTCTCCCCCACCAGCAAAATATATTCACACTGTTTATATAGTATCATATACGTTCTGCATTTTTGTTCTTACTTACGCAATGTATTCTCATGATCATTTTGCATTTCGTATTATTTTTAACAATTTTATAGATTTTTGTTTTGCATGATATCAAATTACTTCGTTTGCTGTGATACTTAAATGCCTCTAAGATATTTGTGTGTGTGTATATGTATGTATGTGTGTATAAATATATATATATATATGTATGTATGTATAAATATATGTATGTATAAATATATGTATGTATAAATATATGTATGTATAAATATATGTATGTATATATATATATATATGTATGTATGTATAAATAAATATATATATGTATGTATGTATAAATAAATATATTTATATATGTATGTATGTATAAATATATATATATATGTATGTATGTATAAATATATATATATATGTATGTATGTATAATATATATATATATGTATGTATGTATAAATATATATATATATGTATGTATAAATATATATATATATGTATGTATGTATAAATATATATATATATATGTATGTATGTATAAATATATATATATGTATGTATGTATAAATATATATATATGTATGTATGTATAAATATATATATATGTATGTATGTATAAATATATATATATGTATGTATGTATAAATATATATATGTATGTATGTATGTATAAATATATATGTATGTATGTATAAATATATGTATGTATGTATATATATATGTATGTATGTATAAATATATATGTATGTATGTATAAATATATATATATGTATGTATAAATATATATGTATGTATGTATAAATATATATATGTATGTATGTATAAATATATATATGTATGTATGTATAAATATATATATGTATGTATGTATAAATATATATATGTATGTATGTATAAATATATATATGTATAAATATATATATGTATGTATGTATAAATATATATATGTATGTATGTATGTATAAATATATATATGTATGTATGTATGTATAAATATATATATGTATGTATGTATAAATATATGTATGTATGTATGTATAAATATATGTATGTATGTATAAATATATGTATGTATAAATATATATGTATGTATGTATAAATATATATATATGTATGTATGTATAAATATATATATATGTATGTATGTATAAATATGTATATATGTATGTATGTATAAATATATATATATGTATATTATATAAACACACACACAAATATATATTTATATATAGATATTGTAATATTTTATTTATCTATCTATACACACAATCGCAAATACGTTATCAGATGGCAGCGTGATGTTAATTTTTGTGGGTTTCGATTTTCACTTTCCAAATTTCAAGAATCAACAAAAAGGAAATAACGATATATTATTTATATGTGATACACATACACGCATATATATATATATATATATATATATATATATATATATATATACATACACACACACACACACATATATAATATATATATATATGTATGTATATGTCTGTGTGTGTAAACATTTTGTGCGAGTATTTTTGTGTATATGTGTGTTAATATGTTTGTGTTAGAATATAATTTTACATGTGTGTGTGTGTGTGTGTGTGTATATATAAATACACCTCTATATGTATATATGACTGTATATATTACTGTATATTCCAAGCAAAAGATATTTACAAATAAATGTAAATATTTAGATAACGATAGAGCCACGCACTCGATCGCTATACCAGCTAAAAATAACAGCTGAGATAGCCTTCAACTCGTTACTCTACTGTTAAGGTAAGAATAAATTGAAAGGCCCTTTCATCCCTGATATGCTTAGTCAGAACTGATAGACAAGAGCGATAAGAAACACATACATGTGTGTATGTATGCGTGTGTTTAGTGCTAACCCACCAAACTCTTGGTCATTGAATCACTCTGCTACTTCACTCAAATTTTAAATATCCATCTATCTATTTATCTGTTTGGTGATGCACACGGGGAAAAATAGAATTCAAAACGAGTATATAAATATTTTTAAAAATATGACTGAAGTAGTAGTTACTCTATGGCCAACAGTATATATATATATATATATATATACGACTTAATACTCCGTTCTATGTTTATGCAAACGTAGATATGTAGAAATAATCAACTATATTGTAAACCACTGTGTGTGTGTGTATGTATTTATATATATATGTGTATATATATATATATATCTATATATTATATATATAATTGTGTGTATGTATTTATATATATATATAAATATATATGTATATAATTGTGTGTATGTATTTATATATATATATAAATATATATGTATATAATTGTGTGTGTGTATGTATTTATATATATATAAATATATATGTATATAATTGTGTGTGTGTATGTATTTATATATATATAAATATATATGTATATAATTGTGTGTGTGTATGTATTTATATATATATAAATATATATGTATATAATTGACTCTGTGTGTGTGTGTATGTATTTATATATATATAGATATATATGTATATAATTGACTGTGTGTGTGTATGTATACACATATATATTCGTGCATACACGTATATTTACTCACAAATATTTGATGGAATCATCATTTTACGCCTGATTTCAGTGTGGGCATGGGTTAGACAGATTGTTATGTTCCGAGTCTTACTATATTGTAAGCCGCTGCTTTCTATGGACTGTCTTTAGTTGTCATTTAGTCTGGTTTCTACGGCTGGATGCTCTACCTACCACCGACCACTTTACAAATTGTGCTGGATGTATTTTTTTGTTTTTTTGGTTGCACCAGATTTAGAGATATTGTCTTGCTTACCAACCACTCTTAGAGAGTAGAGAGGGCTGGGATACGACTCCACCATGGCACCAGCACAGGAGGAGTCGCTTTGTACACAGAGAATATATAGAAAGTACTCAGCTTAAGAAATGTAGACTGTAGAAGGGAATTGGGGAAGAAAACGATGACAGGAGGAAATCCAGAAACAGGTCGGGGAGAAGGGTAAGGACATGAGTGTGGAGTTCTTAATATCCTAAGACACGTGCATTTTTGTTTTACGAGGCTGAAGAAAGGAATTGGAAACTAAAACGATGATATCAGAAAGACAGAAATGGGTGGATGAACCCTTTAGTGTTCACATTATTCTGCCAAAATTAACGCTTCTTCATCTACATTGTTTTGAATTAATCATGCATTACCTTGTAGCTAAGAGATTCTGATGAGGTAGCTGTTAATTTTTAAAACAATATTGTAGGGTTGGTGTGAGAGACCAGTTCTGGCCAGTTTGAACATAAAACAGGTAGAATATTTTTGGCCGGATATGGCCGGTTTAAATGCTAATGGGTGAATGTAGCACGAGTATGATGAATATTATTTGGGTAGCAGGCTGGAGGGCAGTGACTGGTACATGACAAGATGGGGAGAAAAATAAGGGTGAGTGATGAGACGGTTGCAAAAGTAAGAATGTACAGTCAGTTATTAATATATTCATACAAATAACTCATCTAAGTTTATATATGTATATATACCACACATAAATAATTGATTATATATACTGGTATGGCTGTGTGGTAAGAAGCTTGCTTCCAAACCACATGGTTCTGGGTTCATTCCCACTGCATGGCACTTTGGGCAAGTATCTTGAACTATAGCCACGAGCTGACCAAAGCCATGCGAGTGGATTTGATAGACAACTTCTGAAAAAAGCTCATCGTATATATATATATATATATATATATATATATATATATATATATTTATGTATTTGTCCCCATTGCTTAACAACCAATGTTTGTGTTTACATCCCTATAACTTAGTGGTTTGGCAAAAGATACTAATAGAATGAATACAAAGCACAAGTCCTGGAGTCAGTTTGTCTAAAATCCTTTAAGATTGTGCTCTACCATGGACAAGTAGAATATGTATATCTCTTATGATAAATATATATATATATATATAGACAAATCAAAAATAAGACCAAAAGCAGGAAAAACAATAAAAATCAAAAGGACGTACACAATGAATTTATTTAGATTGATTCTCAGAGAAAGTTTAAGATTGGCAAAAAGAAGGGGTGTGATGTGTTATGCTTTACAATTTATATATATATATATACACACACACACACACATATGTGCAGGCCTGGCTGTGTGACAAGGAGTTGGCCTCCCAACCACATGATTCTGGGTTCAGTCCCCACTGCGTGGCACCTTCGGCAGATGTCTTCTACTATGGTCAAAGTGAGTGGATTTAGTTAGCAGAAACTAAAAGAAGCCTATCGTGTGTGTGTATGTCTGTCTGTGTTTGTCTTCCACCACCACTTGACAACCAGTGTTGGTCTGTTTACATCTCTGTGACTTAGTGGTTCAGTAAAAGGACCAATAGAATAAGTACTAGGCTTAAAATAAGTCCTGGGGTCAACTTGTTTAACTAAAACCCTTCAAGGCAGTGCCCCTGCATGGTTGCAGTCAAATGAGTGACACATAAATTGTGTGCGTCAGCGTATACTTATCTATATAATGGAATAATTACTGTGAAGCATTGTGTAGAATATATTGAATAAAAGATCGTGGGTAAGGCCAGGACACTGCAAAGTAAATGCAAGGCAAATCACAAGAAAACAAAGATATGAATTGATGTAGACTTACCTTGCATTCAATATTTGTTTCCTTGTGATTTGCCTTGCATGTACTTCGCATTGTTCTGGCCTTACTCACGATCCTTTATACAATATATATGTTTGTGTGTATTCATGTTTGCCATCATGAGTTCCAAATTTGTACAGTGTGTGAAATATTCCATCAACATCGTTCAAACAATGCTGGTATCTACTTCACAAGTTACCTGAGGTTTGGCCCCTGGACTATTGATGCCCTGTAAAAAATCAAATTCACATCACTTAACAACATAGAGAGAAAACTTCTTTTTTTTTTTTTTTTTTTACCTAAACTCATCTTGCCTTATTCAGTATTATTCCAAAAGAAGTCGAAGACTAAA